>NW_025317384.1:0-169452 GCF_018873765.1 Telopea speciosissima
AGATTATTACTAAGATCTTGTCTAATAGATTACAAGGAGTTGTTGGGCAGGTGGTTAGTGATTCCCAATCTGCCTTTATCAAGGGAAGGTCCATTGTGGACAATATCCTTGTCTGTCATGATGTGGTTAGAGCAATTGAGCAGAAAGGAACAAGTCCTATAGCTGTGTTAAAGATTGACCTCCATAAAGCTTATGACTCTCTTAGCGAGGAAGTTTTGTTTGACATTATGGAAAGAATGGGATTCCCTCGAGAAATTCATAGGTTGGGTGAAGGCTTGTGTTGGCTCCCCCTGCTTTCTCCATCTTGCTCAATGGATGCCGTGGGTTATTTTAAAGGGGGAAGGGTATCAGGCAAGGGGATCCCATCTCCCTATCTTTTACTATTGCTATGGAGGGTTTTTCATCGTTGATGAGAAAGTTGGAAGTTGAGGGCAGGATCAGCCTTCTCCTCATATGCAAGAGCTCCCACCTCTCACACCTTATTTTTACAGATGATCTGATGATATTTGTGAAGGCCTCCCCTGATTCTATTTCAGCCTGTCTGGGGGCTCTGGATGAATTTCATACCTTCTCTGGGTTGAAACTCAACAGGGCTAAGTCCTCTATTATTTTAGGGGGTCTCACCCATACGGCCAGACTGCAACTTTTGGAATTAACGAATTTTGTGGATACCAAGCTTCCAATCCGGTACCTTGGTGTTCCTCTTATTTCTCGTAAGTTGGGCATTGCAGATTGTTCCTCTATCTTGGATCGAGGGCGGAGCAAACTTGATGGTTGGAAGGCCCGTTTCCTATCATTTACAGGGCGTGTACAACTTTTGAGTTCCGTCCTTCAAGGCTGCTATATTTATTGGTCAGGGATCTTTGCTCTACCCAGTGTTGTCAAGAAGAAGCTGGAATCCCTTTTCTCCAATTTCCTTTGGTCCCGTCTCTCGAATGAAAGGTACATTATATCTCTTGGGATAATATTTGTAAACCTAAGACTGAAGGGGGCTTGGGCATTAGGAGAATTTCTGATATGAATACTGCTGGCATTCTTAAACAAATCTGGTGGATTGCCTCTAAGAAGGACAGTCTTTGGGTTAGGTGGCTTAATACCCATTACCTAAAAAATGACTCTATTTGGACTGCTAAAGTCCCCCAAAACTATTCTTGGGTTTGGCGGAAAGTTCTCAAGTATAGAGATTTGGTTGAGGCTCACATCCTTCACATCATTGGGGATGGCCAGTCTACTAGACTATGGCTTGATAATTGGCATCCCAAAGGAGTTTTGATTAAAAGATTTGGGGACCGTATTCGATATGATGCTGGTTCTTTTCGCCTTGCTTTGGTTTCGGACCTTATTAGAGATGGCAATTGGTGTGTGCCCCCTCAGGGCTCCTTTGATTTGATTACTGTTTGGAGAGATCTTCCTACTGTTCTCCTAGTAAGTGGGGGGAAGGACCTTATTGTTTGGAAGAAAACCCCTAATGGCCTCTTCAATACCAAATCGGCCTGGGATCTGATAAGGAGTGCTTCTAAGGTGGACTGGTTCAAACATGTTTGGTTCCCTGGGTATTTTCCTAGGCATTCCTGCACTACCTGGAGGTGTCTTATGGGGGGTCTCCCAATTAAGGACCAACTCATTAAAAGAAATATTTTGGTTGGGCAGAATTGCGTCCTTTGTAGGGGGGATTGGAGAGTCACTCCCATTTGTTCTTTGATTGTTCCTTTTCCAAATCTATTTGGGATAGGATTAGCTCTCTATGTTCCCCTAGTGGGAAGGGGCCTTCTGGCCTAATTGATGTGGTCAATTGGCTTTCATTTATGGTGTGCACCAATGACAAGTTAGATGTCATTCCTAAGATGGCCTTCTCAGGCTTCGATTTACCATATTTGGTGGGAAAGGAATCAGCGTCTTTTCAGCAATACTTCTAGGACCTTTGACAAAATATTTCAAGATATCAAATTTGATGTTGTCACTAAAGGCTCTTACCCCCCCCCCCGGTTATGGCTGCCAATAACCCAAGGAATCAGTTCTTGGTTGAGAAATGGGGGATTCAAGTACTTTGGACAATTTCGGTTCCCAAATTTGTTCTTGATTTAAACCTCCTCCCCACATGGTAGCGCTCCATTGTGATGGTTCTTTGAGTGCGGATAGAGCTACATATGGGGGAATTATCCGTCATGCCACTGGAGACCCTATTCTGGCCTATGTAGGTAGAGGGTTGGAGGCTAATGTGCTTAGCATGGAGTTATTAGCTATTCACAGAGGGGTGGCCTTGTGCTTGGAGAGGGATTTTTATAATGTTTCGATTAGATCTGATTCGAAATTGGCGGTGGATATTCTTAATGGTGCGATCAGCTGCCCATGGAGTGTGTATGTGTTGCAATGCAAGATTAGCTCTCTCCTGAGCCAGTTGACTCACCTAGAAGTGAGACATGTTTGGAGGGAACTGAAGCAGCCGGCAGATTTTGTTGCTTCCATAAACAGTGGGGATGGGGAAACTTTTATTTACCCCCCGGAGTTTCTTGAAGACCTGATGAGGCTGATTCATGATGATACTGATAGGAAGACCTATTCTAGGCCTACGTGATTGGGTTGGGGTTTTTGTCCTTCCTTGTATTTCCGAGTGGTTTGTCCTCGGGGGGTGTGGGGCCTTTTCCTCTCCCTTAGGTCTGTCTAAGGGGTGGAAGTAGGCTGCCTTCTTTTGTATTTTCTTCTTTTTCTTTTCTATACACTCACATCTTACCTATAAAAATAAAAAAAAAGTTTCTTTCACAAATCTATGATTTGTAGGCAGAATAGAAACCATATTCTGGAGATTCAAGGGGAAGGGGGAAACATTGTTAAGGATCCTAGCCATATTAAGGAAGAAGCTGTCTCTTTCTATAAGAAGTTGTTTGGAGCTGATTCGGTTGATAGTGGTTTTCTTCCCAATTTGGTCCCGTTGCAGAATGGCCTTTCTCTTGCTCAACAGGGGAGTCTTATTGGGAGGGTGTCTAATAAGAAGATTATGGAGGCTGTGTTTGCTATGAAAAACTCCAAAGCTCCAGGGCCGAATGGGTTTGGGGCTATTTTTTTCAAACATTCTTGGGATGTGGTTGGTGAAGATTTGACTTTGGCAGTGAAGTGGTTCTTCAGTAAGTCTTGCCTTCCTAGTTCGATTAATGCTATGTTTATTAGTCTTATTCCTAAGATGGGTGATGTTCTTCTTTTGCTGGTTACAGGCCCATAGCTCTTTGCAATCTTTTTTATAAGATCATTACAAAAATCTTATCTAATAGATTACAAGGAGTGGTTGGGCAGGTGGTGAGTGACTCCCAGTCTGCCTTTATCAAGGGAAGGTCTATTGTGGACAACATCCTTGTCTGTCATGATGTGGTTCGAGGGATTGAGCAGAAAGGTACTAGCTCTACAGCAATGTTAAAGATTGACCTTCATAAAGCTTATGACTCCCTTAGCAGGAAGTTTTTGTTTGATATTATGGAAAGAATGGGATTCCCTCAGAAGTTCATTGGTTGGGTGAAGGGTTGTGTTGACACCCCTTGTTTTTCCATCTTATTAAATGGGAGCCAAGCTGGTTATTTCAAGGGGGGAAGGGGGATTCGGCAGGGGGACCCCATTTCTCCCTATCTGTTCACTATTGCCATGGAGGGTTTTTTTAGCCTTGATGAGGAAGTTGGAAGTTGAGGGCAGGATCAGTCTTCTCCCCAGGTGCAAGAGTTCCCACCTCTCACACCTTATATTTGCAGATGATTTGATGATCTTTGGGAAGGCCACCTCTGATTCTGTTTCGGCCTGTCTAGGGGCCTTGGATGATTTTCATACCTACTCTGGGTTGAAGCTCAACAGGGCTAAGTCCTCTATTATTTTAGGGGGCCTCACCCATATGGCCAGACTGCAACTTTTGGAATTAACAAATTTTTTGGACACCAAGTTACCTATCCGGTACCTAGGTGTTCCTCTCATTTATCGAAAGCTGGCTTTTGCAGATATTCCTCTATTTTGGATCTCGTGCGGAGTAGGCTTGGTGGATGGAAAGTCGGTCTTTTATCTTTTGCAGGGCGTTTACAACTTTTAAGCTTCGTCCTTCAAGGCTGCTACATTTATTGGTCAGGGATCTTTGGCCTGCCTGGTGCTCTCAAAAAGAAGCTGGATTCCATCTTCTCCAACTTCCTTTGGTCTGGTCCGTCTCTTGAACGTAAGGTACATTACATCTCTTGGGAGAAGATTTGCAAACCTAAGGCTGAAGGGGGTCTTGGTGTTAGGAGAATTTCAGATATGAATACTGCTGATATTCTTAAACAAATTTGGTGGATTGCCTCTAAGAAGGATAGTCTTTGGGTTAGATGGGTCCCTACCCGTTATCTAAAAAATGATTCTATTTGGACTGTAAAGGTCCCCCTAAATTGCTCATGGGTTTGGCGGAAAGTACTCAAATTTAGAGATTTGGTTGAGCCTCACATCCATCATATTATTGGGAATGGCCAATCTACTAGACTTTGGCTAGATTATTGGCATCCCAAGGGGGTTTTGATTAAAAGATTTGGGGATCGGATCCGGCATGATGCTGGTTCTTATCTGCTTGCTTTGGTTGTGGACCAAATTAGAGATGGTCATTGGCACTTGCCCCCTCAGGGCTCCTTTGATCTGATTACTGTTTCAAGAGATCTCCCTAGTATTCCAATTGTGAGCGGGGGGGGGGGGGAGGATCTTATTGTCTAGAAGAACACCCCTAATGGTCTCTTTACTACCAAATCGGCTTGGGAACTTGTTAGGAGTAGTGCTACTAAGGTGGAAGGTGGATTGGTATAAGCTTGTTTGGTTTCCTGGGTTTTTTCCTAGGCAATCCTGCACTACCTGGAGGTGTCTTATGGGAGGTCTCCCAACTAAGGACCAACTAATTAAAAGAAACATTTTAGTTGGGCAGAATTGCGTCCTGTGTTGGGGTGGTCTAGAGAGCCATGCCCATCTTTTCTTTGACTGTCCCTTTTCTAAAACCATATGGGATAGGGTCAGTTCTTTGTGTTCTCCAAGTGGTAAAGGTCCTTCTGGCCTGTCTGACGTGGTTAATTGGCTCTCTCATGTGGTTTGTGCTAGTGACAAGTTAGATGTTATTCCTAAGCTGACTTTCTGTCCGACGGTTTATCATATTTGGTGGGAGAGAAATCAACGCCTCTTTAGTAATCAATCAAGGTCTTATGATAAAAAATTTCAAGATGTCAAATTTGATGTGGTCACTAAAGGCTCCCACTATTCGGTTTTGGCTACCCATACTCCTAGAAATCAGTTTTTGGTTGACAAGTGGGGGGTTCAAGTGCAGTGGCTGTCTCGGCCCCAAAAGCTTGTTCTTGGCCGAAGCCCCCTGCTCACTTAGTAATGCTCCATTGTGATGGGTCTTTGAGTGGAGATAGAGCTGCTATGGGGGTCTTATTCATAATACCATAGGAGAACCAATCCTGGCCTATGTAGGTAAAGGCGTGGAGACTTCGGTTCTTAGCATTGAGTTATTGGCTATTCATAGAGGAGTGGTATCGTGCTTAGAGAGGAATCTTCGATATGTTTCTATCAGATCTGATTCAAAATTGGCAGTGGAGATTCTTACTGATGTGATCAGCTGCCCTTGGAATGTGTATGTTTTGAAGAGCCAAATCATCTCTAGTTTGATCCAGTTTACACGCCATGAAGAGAGGCATGTTTGGAGAGAATTGAACCAACCGACAGATTTTATTGCTTCCATGAATAGTGGGGATGGGGAAACTATTATGTATCCTCCTGAGTTTCACGATGACTTGATGCGGCCGATTCATGATGATGCTAATGGAAAGGCCCACTTTAGGCCTCCGTGATTGGGTTGGGTTGGTTTTCCTTGTATGTCCGAGGGGTTTGTCCTTGGGGGTGTGGGACCTCTTCCTCTTCCTTAGGTCTGTCTAAGGGGTGGTAGTAGGCTGCCTTCTCGTGTATCTTTCTTTTCTTCTTCTATACACGCACAAAATTACCTATCGAAAAAAAAAGGTATCGATTCGAAGGTCACGACCCTCCACATCGCATCCACGCGTCTAATTAGTGATAAGGACACTTTTAAGAAAATACCAAACCCAAAAAAGTGTAGAAATGCCGCAAAATAACCCCAAACAACCCTGGGTGGTCTAGTTTAAACAAAAAATTAACATATGTCGAAATAGGTATCGATTCGAAGGTCACGACCCTCAACATCGCATCCACTCGTCTAATTAGAGATAAGGACACTTTTTAGAAAATCCTAAACCCAAAAAAGTACAGAAATGCCCCCAAATAACCCCAAATGACCCACCTGGTCTGGTTTAAATCGAAAATGAACATATGTCGAAATAGGTATGGATTTGTAGGTTAAACCCCTCAACATCACATCCACACGTCTAATAAGAGATAAGGATACTTTTTAAAAATCCCAAACCCAAAAAATTATAGAAATGCCCCCAAATAACGCCAAACGACACACCCGGTCAGGTTCGGATCGGAAAGGAACATATGTCAAAATACATATCAATTCGAAGGTCACGACCCTCAACATCACATCCACACATCTAATAAGAGAAAATGACACTTTGCAGAAAATACCAAATCCAAAAAAGTACAAAAATGCCCCCTAATAACCCCAAACAACCCACCAGGTCTGGTTTAAACAAAAAATGAACATATGTCGAAATAGGTATCGATTCGAAGGTCAAAACCCTCAACATCGCATCCACATGTCTAATAAGAGATAAGGACACTTTTTAGAGAATCCCAAACCCAAAAAAGTACAGAAATGCCCCCAAATAACACCAATCGATCCACCCGGTCAGGTTTAAATCGAAAATGAACATATGCCGAAATAGGTATCGATTCGAAGGTCACGACTCTCAACATCGCATCCACACGTCTAATAAGTGATAAAGACACTTTTAGAAAATATCAAACCCAAAAAAGTACAGAAATTCCCCCAAATAACCCCATATAACCCACCCGGTCTAGTTTAAACAAAAAATGAACATATATCGAAATAGGTATCGATACGAAGGTCACGACCCTCAACATCGCATCCACACGTCTAATCAGAGATAAGGACACTTTTTAGAAAATTCCAAACCCAAAAAAATACAAAAATGCCCCCAAATAACCCCAAATGACCCACCCGGTTTGGTTTAAAACTAAAATGAACATATGCCGAAATAGGTATTGATTCGAAGGTCACGACCCTCAACATCACATCCACACGTCTAATAAGAGAAAATGTCACTTTTTAGAAAATACCAAATCCAAAAAAGTATAGAAATGCCCCCTAATAACCCGAAACAACCCACCAGGTCTGGTTTAAACCGAAAATGAACATATGTTGAAATAGGTATCGATTCGAAGGTCACGACCCTCAACATCGCATCCACACATCTAATAAGAGATAAGAACACTTTTTAGAGAATCCCAAACCCAAAAAAGTACAGAAATGCCCCCAAATAACCCCAATCGACCCACCTGATTCGGTTTAAATCGAAAATGAACATATGCCGAAATAGGTATCCATTCGAAGGTCACGACTCTCAACATCGCATCCGCAGGTCTAATAAGTGATAAGGACACTTTTTTAAAAATATCAAACCCAAAAAAGTACAAAAATTCCCCCAAATAACCCCATACAACCCACCCGGTCTAGTTTAAACTGAAAATGAACATATGTCAAAATAGGTATCGATTCGAAGGTCAGGACCCTCAACATCGCATCCACACTTCTAATAAGAGATAAAGAAACTTTTTAGAAAATTTCAAGCCCAAAAAATTATTGAAATGCCCCCAAATAACCCCAAATGACCCACCTAGTCTGGTTTAAACAAAAAATGAACATATGTCGAAATAGGTATGGATTCGTAGGTCACAACCCTCAACATCACATCCACACGTCTAATAAGAGATAAGGATACTTTTTAAACAATCCCAAACCCAAAGAAGTACAAAAATGCCCCCAAATAACCCCAAACGACCCACCCGGTCAGGTTTAAACCGAAAGGGAACATATGTCGAAATAGGTATCGATTCGAAGGTCACGACCCTCAACATCGCATCCACACGTCCAATAAGAGATGATGACACTTTTAGAAAATCCGAAGCCCCAAAAAGTATAGAAATTCTGCCAAATAACCCCAAACCACCCACCTGGTCTGGTTTAAACCGAAAATGAACATATGCCGAAATAGGTATTGATTCGAAGGTCACGACCCTCAATATTGCATCCACACGTCTAATTAGATATAAGGACACTTTTCTTGGAAAATGCCAAACCCAAAAAAGTACAGAAATGCCCCCAAATAACCCCAAACGACCCACCAGCTCTGGTTTAAACCAAAAATGAACAGATGCCGAAATAGGTAACGATTCAAAGGTCACGATCCTCAACATCGGATCCACATGTCTAATAAGAGATAAGGACACTTTTTAGAAAACATCAAAACCAAAAAAGTATAGAAATATCACCAAATAACCCCAAACGACCCACCTGGTCTGGTTCAAATCGAAAATGAACATATATTGAAAAAGGTATCGATTCGAAGGTCACGACCCTCAACATCGCATCCACACGTCTAATAAGAGATAAGGACACTTTTTAGCAAATCCAAAGCCCAAAAAAGTGCAGAAATGCCCCAAATATCCCCAAACGATCCACCCCGTCAGGTTTAAACCGAAAAGGAACATATGTCAAAATAGGTAACGATTCGAAGGTCACGATCCTCAACATCGGATCCACATGTCTAATAAGAGATAATGACACTTTTTAGAAAACATCAAAACCAAAAAAGTACAAAAATGTCACCAAATAACCCCAAACGACCCACCTGGTCTGGTTTAAACCGAAAATGAACATATATCGAAATAGGTATCGATTCGAAGGTCACGACCCTCAACATCGCATCCACACGTCTAATAAGAGATAAGGACACTTTTTAGCAAATCCAAAGCCCAAAAAAGTGCAGAAATGCCCCCAAATATCCCCAAACGATCCACCCGGTCAGGTTTAAACCGAAAAGGAACATATGTCAAAATAGGTATCGATTCGAAGGTCACGACCCTCAACATCGCATCCACACGTATCATATGAGATAAGGACACTTTTTAGACAATCCCAAGCCCAAAAAAGTACAAAAATGCCCCCAAATAACCCCAAACGACCCACCCAGTTTGGTTTAAACCGAAAATGAACATAGGTCGGAATAGGTATCGATTCGAAGGTCACGTCCCACAACATTCCATCCACACATCTAGTAAGAGAAAATGACACTTTTGAGAAAATCCTATGCCCAAAAAAGTACAGAAATGCAACCAAATAACCCAAAACGACCCACTCGGTCTGGTTCAAATCGAAAATGAACATATGTCAAAATAGGTATCCATTCGAAGGTCACGATCCTCAACATCGCATCCACACGTTTAATAAGAGATAAGAAAACTTTTTAGAAAATCCCAAACCCAAAAAAGTAAAAAAATGCCCCCAAATAACCCCAAGCGACCCACCCAGTCTTGTTTAAACAAAACATGAATATATGCCAAAATAGGTATCGATTCGAAGTTCACGATCCTCAACATCGAATGCACACGTCTAATAAGAGATAAGGACACTTTTTAGAGAATCTAAAACCCAAAAAATGTACAGAAATGCCCCCAAATAACCCCAAAAGACCCACCCGGTCCGGTTTAAATCGAAAATTAACATATGCCGAAATAGGTATCAGTTCGAAGGTCACGACCCTCAACATCGCATCCACACGTGTAATAAGAGATAAGAACACTTTTTAGAAAATACCAAACCCAAAAAAGTAAAGAAATTACCCCAATTAACCCCAATCGATCAACCCGGTCTGGTTTAAACAGAAAATGAACTTATGTCGAAATAGGTATCGATTCGAAGGGGTCAAGTGCCTAGCGCACTTGGTAGCTAGTGGTGCGTAAAGGCCCATTGCTATTGGGAGGCCTTGAGTTCAAGTCTCCTGGTTCACATCCTACATCCCTCCCTACCTATCCAAAAAAAAGGTATCGATTCGAAGGTCACGACCCTCAACGTCGCATCCACACATCTAATAAGAGATAAGGACACTTTTTTTAAAAATACCAAACCCAAAAAAGTACGGAAGTGCCCCCAAATAACCCCAAACGACCCACCTGGTCTGATTTAAACAAAAAATGAACATATGTCGAAATAGGTATCGATTCGGAGGTCACATCCCTCTACATTGCATCCACACGTCTAATAAGAGAAAAGGACACTTTTGAGAAAATCCTAAGCCCAAAAAAGTACATAAATGCCCCTAAATAACCCCAAACAACACACCCGATCTGATTTAAACCAAAAATGAACATATGTCGACATAGGTATCGATTCGAAGGTCACGACCCTCAACATCGCATCCACACGTCTAATAAGAGATAAGGAAACTTTTTAGAAAATCCCAAACCCGAAAAAGTACAGAAATGCCCCCAAATAACCCCAAACAACCCACCCGGTCTGGTTTAAACCAAAAATGAATATATGCCAAAATAGGTATTGATTCAAAGTTCACGATCCTCAACATCGCATCCACATGTCTAATAAGTGATAAGGACACTTTTTAGAAACTTTCAAGCCCAAAAAATTACAAAAATGCCCCCAAATAACCCCAAATAACCCACCCGGTTTGATTTAAACCGAAAATGAACATATGCCGAAATAGGTATCGATTCGAAGGTCACGACCCTCAACATCACATCCACACGTCTAATAAGAGAAAAGGACACTTTTTAGAAAATACCAAATCCAAAAAAGTAATGAAATGCCCCCTAATAACCCCAAACAACCCACCAGGTCTGGTTTAAACCGAAAATGAACATATATCGAAATGGGTATCGATTCGAAGGTCACGACCCTCAACATCGCATCCACACGTCTAATAAGAGATAAGGACACTTTTTAAAGAATCCCAAACCAAAAAAAGTACAGAAAGGCCCCCAAATATCCCCCATCGACCCACCCGGTCCGGTTTAAATAAAAAATGAACATATACCGAAATAGGTATTGATTCAAAGGTCACGACTCTCAACATCGCATCCACATGTTTAATAAGTGATAAGGACACTTTTTAGAAAATATCAAACCCAAAAAAGTATAGAAATTCTCCCAAATAACCCCATACAACCCACCCGGTCTAGTTTAAACCGAAAATGAACATATGTCGAAATAGGTATCGATTTGAAGGTCACGACCCTCAACATCGCATCCACACGTCTAATAAGAGATAAGGACACTTTTTCAAAAATTCCAAGCCCAAACAATTATAGAAATGGCCCCAAATAACCCCAAACGACCCACCTGGTCTGGTTTAAACCCAAAATGAATATATGTTGAAATAGGTATGGATTCGCAGGTCACAACCCTCAACATCGCATCCACACATCTAATAAGAGATAAGGATACTTTTTAAATAATCCCAAAACCAAAGAAATACAGAAATGCCCCCAAATAACGTAAAACGACACACCCGGTCAGGTTTGGACCGGAAATGAACATATGTCAAAATACGTATCGATTCGAAGGTCACGACCCTCAACATCACATCCACACGTCTAATAAGAGAAAAGGACACTTTTTAGAAATTACCAAATCCAAAAAAGTACAGAAATGCCCCCTAATAACCCTAAACAACCCACCAGGTAGGGGTGCAAGTTCAGCCCTATTGGCCCGAACTGAACCCGAACAGGGCTTGGGCTGAGATATTTGGCCCTGAGGGCGGTCAGGGCTGGAAATTTCTGGCCCTGAGTTAGGGTCGGGTTGGGTTAGGGTTGAGGCCTCGGGCTAAGCTTTGCCCGACCCGGCACGACCCTAATTTAAGTTATACAATAAAATATATATTGATTTAATATATGCATTATTAACTTTAAATGTCACCCACATTCTTTTATATAATATATTATATATGAAGACAATAAGTGATATAATACTTTTTTATTATACTGTTATTTTATGTAAAATTGATAATGTTCTCCCTGGCCCTGTCCAGCCGAAGCCTTTCTTTCGCCTTCCCCGTGATCAAGGTAAATCAGGGTCAGCCTGGCCCGACCCTGAGGGCGGGTCAGGGTTGGATTTTTCGGGCCCTGAGTCATGGTTGAGTCAGGCCTGGGCCCAGCTAAGGGAATTAGGATTGGGCTAGGGTTCTATAAAGCCCGGCCCAACCCGACCCTGTTGCAGCCCTACCACCAGGTCTGGTTTAAACCGAAAATGAACATATGTCGAAATAGGTATCGATTCAAAGGTCACGACACTAAACATCGCATCCACACGTCTAATAACAGATAAGGACACTTTTTAGAGAATCCCAAACCCAAAATCTACGAAAATGCCCCCAAATAACCCAATCGACCCACCCGATCCGATTTAACCCGAAAATGAACATATGCCGAAATAGGTATCGATTCGAAGGTCGCGACTCTCAACATCACATCCACACATCTATTAAAGTGATAAGGACACTTTTTAGAAAATATCTAACCCAAAAAAGTACAGAAATTTCCCCAAATAACCCCATACAACCCACCCGGTCTAGTTTAAATCGAAAATGAACATATGTCAAAATAGGTATCGATTCGAAGGTCACGACCCCCAACATCGCATCCACACGTCTAATAAGAGATCAGGACACTATTCAGAAAAGTCCAAGCCCAAAAAATTTCAAAAATGCCCCCAAATAATCCCAAATGACCCAGCCGGTTTAGTTTAAACCGAAAATGAACCTATGCCGAAATAGGTATCGATTCAAAGGTGAAGATCCTCAACATCGCATCCACACGTCTAATAAGAGATAAGGACACTTTTAAGAAAATACCAAAATCAAAAAAGTTCAGAAATGCCCCCAGATAACCCCAAACGACCCACCCGGTCAGGTTGAAACCGAAAGGGAACATATGTCGAAATAGGTATCGATTCGAAGGTCACGACCCTCAACATTGCATCCACACGTCTAATAAAAGATAAGGACACTTTTTAGAAAATTCAAGGCCCAAAAAAGTACAGAAATGCCGCCAAAAAACCCCAAACCACTCACCTGGTCTGGTTTAAACCGAAAATGAACATATGCCGAAATAGGTATCGATTCGAAGGTCACGACCCTCAACATCGCAACCACACTTCTAATAAGATATAAGGACAATTTTTTTAGAAAATACCAAACCTAAAAAAGTATAAAAATGCCCCCAAATAACCCCAAACGACCCACCGGGTCTGGTTTAAACTGAAAATGTACATATGTCGAAATAGGTATCGATTCAGAGGTCACGTCCCTCAACATCGCATCCACACGTCTAATAAGAGAAAATGACACTTTTGATAAAATCCTAAACCCAAAAAAGTATAGAAATGCCCCCAAATAACCCCAAACGACCCACCCGGTCTGGTTTAAACTGAAAATGAACATATGTCAAAGTAGGTATCGATTCAAAGGTCAGGACCCTGAACATCGCATCCACATGTCTAATAAGAGATAAGAAAACTTTTTAGAAAATCCCAAACCCAAAAAAGTACAGAAATGCCCCAAAATAACCCCAAACGACCCACCAGGTCCGGTTTACACCGAAAACGAATAAATGCCAAAATAGGTATCGATTTGAAGTTCACGATCCTCAACATCGCATCCACACGTCTAATAAGAGATAAGGACAATTTTTAGAGAATCTCAAACCCAAAAAAGTACAGAAATTCTACCAAATAACCCCAAACGACCAACCCAATTTGGTTTAAACCGAAAATGAACACATGTCGAAATAGGTATCGATTCGAAGGTCACGACCCTCAACATCGCATCCACACGTCTAATAAGAGATAAGGAAACTTTTTAGAAAATCCCAAGCCCAAAAACATACAAAAATGCCCAAAAAAAACACCAAACGGCCTACCCGGTCTGGTTTAAACCGAAAATGAACGTATGCCGAAATAGGTATCGATTCGACGGTCATGACCCTCAACATCGCATCCACATGTCTAATAAGTGATAAAGACACTTTTTAGAAAATTCCAAGCCCAAAAAATTACAAAAATGCCCCCAAATAACCCCAAATGACCCACCCGATTTGGTTTAAATCGAAAATGAACATATGCCAAAATAGGTATCGATTCGAAGGTCACGACCCTCAACATCACATCCACACGTCAGATAAGAGAAAAGAATACTTTTTAGAAAATACCAAATCCAAAAAAGTAATGAAATACCCCCTAATAACCCCAAACAACCCACCAGGTCTTGTTTAAACCGAAAATGAACATATATCGAAATGGGTATCAATTCGAAGGTCACGACCCTCAACATCGCATCCACACATCTAATAAGAGATAATGACACCTTTTAGGGAATCCCAAACCAAAAAAAGTATAGAAATTCACCCAAATAACCCCATACAACCCACCCGGTCTAGTTTAAACCTAAAATGAACATATGTCGCAATAGGTATCGATACGAAGGTCACAAACCCTCAACATCGCATCCACACGTCTAATAAGAGATAAGGAAACTTTTAGAAAATTCCAAGCCAAAAAAATTGCAAAAATGCCCCCAAATAACCCCAAATGACCCACTCATTTTGGTTTAAACCGAAAATGAACATATGACGAAATAGGTATCGATTCGAAGGTCATGATTCTCAACATCGCATCCACACGTCTAATAAGAGAAAAGGACACTGTTTAGAAAATACCAAACCCAAAAAAGTACACAAATGCCCCCAAAGAACTCCAAAAGACCCACCCGGTCTGGTTTAAACCGAAAATGAACATATGCAGAAATAGGTATCGATTCGAAGGTCACGACCCTCAACATCCCATCCACACGTCCAATAAGAGAAAAGGACACTGTTTAGAAAATACCAAACCCAAAAAAGTACAGAAATGCCCCCAAATAACCCCAAAAGACCCACCCGGTCTGGTTAAAACCGAAAATGAACATATGCAGAAATAGGTATCGATCTGGAGGTCACTACCCTCAACATCGCATCCACACATCTAATAAGAGATAAGGACACTTTTTAGAAAATGCCAAACCCAAAAAATTACAGAAATGCCCCCAAATAACCCAAAATGACCCACCCGGTATGGGTTAAACCGAAAATGAACATATGCCGAAATAGGTATCGATTCGGAGGTCACGACCCTCAACATCGCATCTACACGTCTAATAAGAGATAACGACACTTTTTAGAAAACCCAAACCCAAAAACATATAGAAATGCCCCCAAATAACCCCAAACGACCCACCTAGTCTGGTTTAAACCGAAAATGAACATATGCTGAAATAGGTATCGATTCCAAGGTCATGACCCTCAACATCGAATCCACACGTCTAATAAGGGATAAGGAAACTTTTTTTAGAAAATACCAAACCCAAAAAAGTATAGAAATGCCCCCAAATAACCCCAAACGACCCAACCCGTCTAGTTTAAATCGAAAATGAACATATGTCGAAATAGGTATCGATTCGAAGGTCACGACCCTCAACATCACAACCACATGTCTAATTAGAGATAAGGACCCCATTTAGAAAATCCTAAACCCAAAAAGGAACAGAAATGCCACCAAATAACCCCAAACGACCCACCTAGTCTAGTCTAAACCGAAAATGAACATATGTCGAAATAGGCATGGATTCGCAGGTCACAATCCTCAACATCGCATCCACACGTCTAATAAGAGATAAGGATACTTTTTAGAAAATCCCATACCCAAAAAAGTACAGAAATGCACCAAATAACTCCAAATGACACACCCGGTCAGGTTCGTACCGAAAATGAACCTATGTCAAAATATGTATCGATTCGAAGGTCATGACCCTCAACATCACATCCACACGTCTAATAAGAGATAAGGACACTTTTTAAAAAATACCAAATCCAAAAAAGTACATAAATGCGCGCTAATAACCCCTTACAACCTACCAGGTCTGGTTTAAACCGTAAATGAACATATGTCGAAATTGGTATCGATTCGAAGGTCACCACCCTCAACATCGTATCCACATGTCTAATAAGAGATAAGGAGACTGTTTAGAGAATCCCAAACCCAAAAAAGTACAGAAATGCCCTCAAATAACCCCAATCGACCCACCCGGTCCGGTTTAAACCGAAAATGAACATATATCGAAATAGGTATCGATTCGAAGGTCACGACCCTCAACATTGCATCCACACGTTTAATAAGAGATAAGGACACTTTTTAGAAAATTCCAAGCCCAAAAAATTATAAAAATGCCCCCAAATAAAACCAAATGACCCACCCGGTTTGGTCTAAAGTGAAAATGAACATATGCCGAAATAGGTAACGATTCGAAGCTCACGATCCACAACATCGGATCCACATGTCTAATAAGAGATAAGGACACTTTTAAAAAATCAAACCCAAAAAAGTACAGAATTTCCCCCAAATAACCCCAAACGACCGACCTTGTCTGGTTTAAACCGAAAATGAACATATGTCGAAATAGGTATCGATTCGAAGGTCACGACCCTCAACATCGCATCCACAAGTCAAATAAGAGATAAGGACACTTTTTAGAAAATCCAAAGCCCAATAAAGTGCAGAAATGGCCCCAAATATCCCCAAATGATCCACCTGGTCAGGTTTAAACCGAAAGGGAACATATGTCGAAATAGGTATCGATTCGAAGGTCACGGCCCTCAACATCGCATCCACGCATCTAATAAGAGAAAATGACACTTTTGACAAAATACTAAGCCCAAAAATGTACAGAAATGCCACCAAATAACCCCAAATCACCCACCCGGTCTGGTTTAAATCGAAAATGAACATATGTCGAAATAGGTATCGATTCAAAGGTCACGTCCCTCAACATCGCATCCACACATCTAATAAGAGAAAATGACACTTTTGAGAAAATTCTAAGCCCAAAAAAGTATAGAAATGCCACCAAATAACCCCAAACAACCCACCCGGTCTGGTTTAAATAAAAAATGAACATATGTCAAATAGGTATCGATTCGAAGGTCACGACGCTCAACATCGTATCCACACGTTTAATAAGAGATAAGGAAAATTTTTAGAAAATCTCAAACCCAAAAAAGTACAGAAATGCCCCCAAATAACCCCAAAAGACCCACCCGGTCTTGTTTAAATCGAAAATGAATATATGCCAAAATAGGTATCGATTCGAAGTTCACGATCCTCAACATCACATGCACACGTCTAATAAGAGATAAGGACACGTTTTAGAGAATCTCAAACCCAAAAATGTACAGAAATGCCCCCAAATAACCCGAAAAGACCCACCCGGTCCGGTTTAAACCGAAAATGAACATATGCCAAAATAGGTATCAATTCGAGGGTCACGACCCTCAACATCGCATCCACACGTCTAACAAGAGATAAGAACATTTTTTAGAAAATACCAAACCCAAAAAAGTACAGAAATTCTCCCAAATAACCCCAATCGACCAACCCGATCTGGTTTAAACCAAAAATGAATATATGTTGAAATAGGTATCGATTCGAAGGTCACGACCCCCAACATCGCATCGACACGTCTAACAAGAGATGAGGAAACTTTTTAGAAAATCCCAAGCGCAAAAAAGTACAGAAATGCCACCAAATAACCCCAAACCACCCACCCGGTCTGGTTTAAATCAACAATAAATATATGCCTAAATAGGTATCGATTCGAAGGTCACGACCCTTAACATCGCATCCACACGTCTAATAAGAGATAAGGACACTTTTTTTAGAAAGTACCAAACCCAAAAAAGTACAGAAATGCCCCCAAATAACCCCAAACGACCCACCCCGTCTAATTTAAACCGAAAATGAACATATGTCAAAATAGATATCGATTCGAAGGTCACATCCCTCAACATCGTATCCACACGTCTAATAAGAGAAAATGACACTTTTGAGAAAATCCTAAGCCCAACAAAGTACAGAAATGCCACCAAATAAACCAAAACAACCCACCAAATCTGGTTCAAATAAAAGATGAACATATGTCAAAATAGGTATCGATTCGAAGGTCATGACCCTCAACATCGCATCCACACGTTTAATAAGAGATAAGGAAACTTTTTAGAAAATACCAAACCCAAAAAAGTACAAAAATTACCCCAATTAACCCCAATTGACCAACCCGGTCTGGTTTAAACCAAAAATGAACTTATGTCGAAATAGGTATCGATTCGAAGGTCACGACCCTCAATGTCGCATCCACACGTCTAATAAGAGATAAGGACACTTTTTTTTAAAAATACCAAACCCAAAAAAGTACGGAAGTGCCCCCAAATAACCCCAAACTACCCACCCGGTCTGGTTTAAACAAAAAATGAACATATATCAAAATAGGTATCGATTCGAAGGTCACGTCCCTCAACATCACATCCACACGTCTAATAAGAGAAAAGGAAACTTTTGAGAAAATCCTAAGCCCAAAAAAGTACATAAATGCCCCCAAATAACCCCAAACGACACACCTGATCTGGTTTAAACCAAAAATGAACATATGTCGAAATAGGTATCGATTCGAAGGTCACGACCCTCAACCTCGCATCCACACGTCTAATAAGAGATAAGAAAACTTTTTAGAAAATCCCAAACCCAAAAAAGTACAGAAATGCCCCCAAAAAACCCCAAACGACCCACCCGGTCTGGTTTAAACCAAAAATGAATATATGCCAAAATAGGTAATGATTCGAAGTTCACGATCCTCAACATCGTATCCACACATCTAATAAGAGATAAGGACACTTTTTAGAGAATCTCAAACCCAAAGAAGTACAAAAATGCCCCCAAAAAACCCTAAACGACCCACCCGGTCCGGTTTAAACCAAAAATGAACATATGTCAAAATAGGTATCAATTCGAAGGTCATGACCCTCAACATCGCATCCACACGTCTAATAAGAGATAAGGACACTTTTAAGAAAATTCCAAGCCCAAAAAATTATAAAAATGCCCCCAAAAACCCCAAATGACCCACCCAGTTTGGTTTAAACTGAAAATGAATATATGCCGAAATGGGTATCGATTCGAAGGTCACGATCCTCAACATCGTATCCACACGTCTAATAAGAGATAAGGACACCTTTTAGAAAATTTCAAAACCAAAAAAGTACAGAAATAGCCCCAAATATCCCCAAACGACTCACCCGGTCTGGTTTAAACCGAAAATGAACATATGTCGAAATAGGTATCGATTTGAAGGTCACGACTCTCAACATCGCTTCCACACGTCCAATAAGAGATAAGGACACTTTTTAGAAAATCCCAAGCCCAAAAAAGTACAGAAATGCCTCCAAATATGCCCAAACAACCAACCCGGTCAGGTTTAAACTGAAAATAAACATATGCCAAAATAGGTATCAATACGAGGGACACGACCCTCAACATCGCATCTAGACGTCTAATAAGAGATAAGAACACTTTTTTGAAAATACCAAACCCAAAAAAGTACAGAAATTGCCCCAAATAACCCCTATCGACCAACCCGGTCTGGTTTAAACCAAAATGAACTTATGTCGAAATAGGTATCGATTCGAAGGTCATGACCCTCAACATCGCATCCATACATCTAATAAGAGATAAGGACATCTTTTTAGAAAATCCCAAGCCCAAAAACATACAAAAATGCCCCCAAAGAACTCCAAACGGCCCACCCGATCTGGTTTAAACCGAAAATGAACATATGCCAAAATAGGTATCGATTCGAAGGTCACGACCCTCAACATCGCATCCACACGTCTAATAAGAGATAAGGACACTTTTTAGGAAATACCAAACCCAAAAAAGTGCAGAAATGCCCCCAAATTACCCCAAACGACCCACACAGTCTGGTTTAAACCGAAAATGAACATATGTCAAAATAGGTATCGATTCGAAGGTCACGATCCTCAACATCGTATCCACACATCTAATAAGAGATGAGGACGCTTTTTAGAAAATTCCAAAACCAATAAAGTACACAAATACGGCCAAATAACCCCAAACGACTCACCCGGTCTAGTTAAAACCGAAAATGAACATATATCGAAATAGGTATCGATTCGAAGGTCACGACCCTCAACATCGCATCCACACGTCTAATAAGAGATAAGCACACTTTTTAGAAAATCACAAGCCCAAAAAAGTACAAAAATGCCCAGAAAATATCCCCAAATGACCCACCCGATCAGGTTTAAGCCGGAAGGGAACATATGTCAAAATAGGTATCGATTCGAACGTCACGACCCTCAACATCGCATCCACACGTCTAATAAGAGATAAGGACACTATTTAGAAAATCCCAAGCCCAAAAAAGTTCAGAAATGCCGCCAAATAACCCCAAACCACCCACCAAGTCTGGTTTAAACCGAAAATGAACATATGCCAAAATAGGTATCGATTCGAAGGTCACGACCCTCAACATCGCATCCACATGTCTAATAAGAGATAAGGACAATATTTAGAAAATACCCAACCCAAAAAAGTACAGAAATGCCCCCAAATTACCCCAAACGACCCACCCGGTCTGGTTTAAACCGAAAATAAACATATGCTAAAATAGGTATCAATTCGAAGGTCACGACCCTCAACATCGCATCCACACGTCTAATAAGTGATAAGGACACTTTTTTTCGAAAATACGAAACCCAAAAAAGTACAAAAATGCCCCAAATGACCCACACCATCTAGTTTAAACCGAAAATGAACATATGTCGAAATAGGTATCGATTCGAAGGTCACGTCCCTCAACATCGCATCCAAACGACTAATAAGAGAAAAGGACACTTTTGAGAAAATCCTAAGCCCAAAAAAGTACATAAATGGCCCCAAATAACCCCAAACAACCCACCCGGTCTAGTTTAAACTGAAAATGAACATATGTCGAAATAGGTATCGATTCAAAGGTCACGATTCTCGACATCGCATCCACATGTCTAATAAGAGATAAGGACACTTTTTAGAAAATACGAAAACCTATAAAGTACCGAAATACCCCCAAATAACCCCAAACGACTCACCCGGTCTGGTTTAAACCGAAAATGAACATATATCAAAATATGTATCGATTTGAAGGTCACGACCCTCAACATCGCATTCACACATCTAATAAGAGATAATGACACTTTTCAGAAAATCCCAAGCCCAAAAAAGTACACAAATGCCCCCAAATATCCCCAAACGACCCACCCGGTCAGGTTTAAACCGAAAGGGAACATATGTCAAAATAGGAATCGATTCGCAGGTCACGACCCTCAATATCGTATCCACGCGTCTAATAAGAGATTAGGACACTTCTTAGAAAATCCCAAGCCCAAAAAAGTACAGAAATGCCTCAAAATCACCCAAAACCACCAACCTGGTTTGGTTTAAATCGAAAATCAACATATGCCGAAATAGGTATCGATTCGAAGGTCATGACCCACAACATCGCATCCACACGTCTAATAAGAGATAAGGATACTATTTAGAAAATACCAAACCCAAAAAAGTACAGAAATGCACCTAAATAACCACAAACGACCCACCTGGTCTAGTTAAACCGAAAATGAACATATGCATAAATAGGTATCGATCCGGAGGTCACTACCCTCAGCATCGCATCCACACGCCTAATAAGAGATAAGGACACTTTTTAGAAAATGCCAAACCCAAAAAATTCCAGAAATGCCCCCAAATAACCGAAAGCGATTCACCCGGTTTGGGTTAAATCGAAAGTGAACATATGCCGAACTAGGTAACGATTCGGAGGCACGACCCTCAACATCGCATCCACATGTCTAATAAGTGAAAAGGAGACTTTTTAGAAAACCCAAACCCAAAAACGTACGGAAATGCCCCCAAATAACCCCAAACTACCCACCCGGTCTGGTTTAAACAAAAAATGAACATATGTCGAAATAGGTATCGATTCGAAGGTCACGCCCCACAACATCGCATCCACACGTCTAATAAGAGAAAAGGTCAGTTTTGAGAAAATCCTAAGCCCAAAAAAGTACAAAAATACCCCAAAATAACCCCAAACGACCCACCCAGTCTGGTTTAAACTGATAATGAACTTATGTCGAAATAGGTATCGATTCACAGGTCACAACCCTCAACATCGCATCCACACGTTTAATAAGAGATAAGGATACTTTTTAGCAAATCCCAAACCCAAAAAAGTACAGAAATGCCCCCAAATAACCCCAAACGACTCCCCAGCTCTGGTTTAAACCGAAAATGAACAAATGTCAACATAGGTATCGATTTGAAGGTCACAACCCTCAACATTCCATCCACACGTCTAATTAGAGATAATGACACTTTTTTAAAAATCCCAAACCCAAAAAGTCTAGAAATGACCCTAAATAACCCCAAACGACCCACCTGGTCTGGTTTAAACAGAAAATGAACATATGTCGAAATATGTTTCAATTCACTAGTCACACCCCTCAACATCGCATCGACATGTCTAATAAGAGATAAGGACACTTTTTAGAAAATACCAAACACAAAAAAGTACAGAAATCCCCGAAATAACCCCAACTGACTCACCCGGTCTGGTATTAACCGAAAATGAACATATGTCGAAATAGGTATCGATTCGAAGGTCATGACCCTCAACATCGCATCCACACGTCTAATAAGAGATAAGGACACTTTCTAGAAAATCCCAAACCCATAAAAATACAGAAATGCCCCCAAATAACCCCAGACGACCCACCCGGTCTGCTTTAAATAAAAAATGAACATACAATGAAATAGGTATCGATTCGAAGGTCACGACCTTCAACATTGCATCCACACGTCTAATTAGAGATAAGGACACTTTTTAGAAAATCCCAAACCCAAAAAAGTACAGAAATGCCCCCAATTAACCAAAAACGACCCACCCAGTCTGGTTTAAACCAAAAATGAACATATGTCGAAATGGGTATCGATTCGTAGGTCACAACCCTCAACATCGCATCCACATGTCTTTTAAGAGATAATGATACTTTTTGAAAAATCCCAACACCAAAAAAGTACAGAAATACCCCCAAATAACCCCAAACGACCCACCCGGTCAGGTTTAAACTGAAAATGAACATATGTTGAAATAGGTATCGATTCGAAGGTCACGCCCCTCAACATCGCATTCACCCATCTAATAAGAGATAAGGACACTTTTTAGAAAATACCAAACCCAAAAAAGTACAAAAATGCCCCCATATAACCCCAAACAATCCACCCGATCTGGTTTAAATTGAAAATGAACATACATCGAAATAGGTATCGATTCGAAGCTCACGACCTTCAACATCGCATCCACACGTCTAATTAGAGATAAGGACACTTTTTAGAAAATCCCAAACCCAAAAAAGTACAGAAATGCGCCCAAATAACCAAAAATGACCCACCTGGTCTGGTTTAAACAAAAAATGAACATATGTCGAAATGGGTATCGATTCGCAAGTCACAACCCTCAACATCGCATCCACACGTCTTTAGGGATAAGGATACTTTTTGAAAAATCCCAAAACCAAAAAAGTATAGAAATGCCCCGAAAATAACTCCGAACGACCCACCCAGTCAGGTTCGGACAGGAAATGAACATAGGTCGAAATACGTATGGATTCGACGGTCACAATCCTCAACATTGCATCCATAAGTCTAATAAGAGTTTAGGACACTTTTTAGAAATTACCAAATCCAAAAAAGTACAGAAATGCCCCCAAATAACCCCAAACGATCCACCCGGTCTGGTTTAAATAAAAAATGAACATACATCGAAATACAGATCGATACGAAGCTCACGACCTTCAACATCGCATCCACACGTCTAATTAGAGATAAGGACACTTTTTAGAAAATCCCAAACCCAAAAGAGTACAGAAATGCGCCCAAATAACCAAGAATGACCCACCTGGTCTGGTTTAAACAAAAAATAAACATATGTCGAAATGGGTATCGATTCGCAAGTCACAACCCTCAACATTGCATCCACACGTCATTTTAGAGATAAGGATACTTTTTGAAAAATCCCAAAACCAAAAAAGTACAGAAATGCCCCCAAATAACCCAAACGACCCACCAAATCAGGTTTAAATCGAAAATGAACATATGTCGAAATAGGTATCAATTCGAAGGTCACACCCCTCTACATCGCATCCACACGTCTAATAAGTGATAAGGACACTTTTGGGAAAGTCCCAAGCCCTAAAAGTATAAAACTGCCCCAAAATAACCCTAGATGACCCACCCGGTCTGGTTTAAATAAAAAATGAACATATGCCGAAATAGGTATAGATTCAAAGGTCACGACCCTCAACATCGCATCCACACGTCTAATAAGATATAAAAACATTTTTTAGAAAATTCCAAACCCAAAAAGGTACGGAAATGCCCCGAAATAACCCCAAACGACCCACCTGGTCTAGTTTAAAATGAAAATGAACATATGTCGAAAGAGGTATCGATTCAAGGTCACGACCCTCAACATCGCATCCACACGTCTAATAAGAGAAAATGACACTTTACAGAAAATCCCAAACCCAAAAAAGTCTAGAAATGCCCCTAAATAACCCCAAACAAACCACCTGTTCTTATTTAAATCGAAAATGAACATATGTCGAAAGAGGTATCGATTCGGAGGTCATGATCCTCAACATCGCATCCACACATGTAATAAGAGATAAGGACACTTTTTAGAAAATACCAAACCCAAAAAAGTATAGAAATGTCCCCAAATAACCCCAAACGACCCACCCGGCTTGGTTTAAATAGAAAATGAACATACCTCAAAATAGGTATCGATTCGAAGGTCACTACCTTCAACATCGCATCCACACGTCTAATTAGAGATAAAGACACTTTATAGAAAATGCCAAACCCAAAAAAGTACCGAAATGCCCCCAAATAACCAAAAACGATTCGAAGCTCATGCCCCTCAACATCGTATCCACACGTCTAATAAGAGATAACGACACTTTTTAGAAAATCCCAAACCCTAAAAGTACAAAAGTGCCCCCAAATAACCCTAAACGACCCACCTAGTCTGGTATAAATCGAAAATGAACATATGCCAAAAAAGGTATCGATTCAAAGGTCACGACCATCAACATCGTATCCACACGTCTAATAAGAGATAACGGCACTTTTGAGAAAATACCAAACCCAAAAAAATACAGAAATGCCCCTAAGTAACCCCAAACCACCCACCCGGTCTGGTTCAAACCGAAAATGAACATATATCAAAATAGGTATTGATTCGAAGGTCACGACCTTCAACATCGCATTCACACATCTAATTAGAGATAAGGACACTTTTAAGGAAATCCCAAACCCAAAAATGTACAGAAATGCCACCAAATAACCCCAAACGACCCACATGGTCTGGTTTAAACCGACAATGAACATATGTCGGAATAGGTATCGACTCGCAGGTCACAACCCTCAACATCACATCCACTCATCTTATAAGAGATAAGGATACATTTCAGAAAATCCTAAACCCAAAAAAGTATAGAAACGCCCCCAAATAACTCCAAATGATCCACCTGGTTAGGTTCGGATCGAAAATGAACGTATGTCGAAATACGTATCGATTCGAAGGTCACGACCCTAAACATTGCATCCACATGTCTAATAAGAGATAAGGACACTTTTTAGAAAATACCAAATCCAAAAAAGTGCAGAAATGCCCCCAAATAACCCCAAACGACCCACCCGATCAGGTTTAAATCGAAAATGAACATATGTCAAAATAGGTATCGATTCGAAGGTCACGCCCCTCAACATCGCCTCCACACGTCTAATAAGAGATAAGGACACTTTTTAGAAAATCCCAAGCCCAAAAAGTATAAAAATGTCCCCAAATAATCCTAAATGACCCACTCGGTCTGGATTAAATAAAAAATCAACATATGCCGAAATAGGTATTGATTCGAAGGTCACGACCCTCAACATTGCATCCACACGTCTAATAAGATATAAGGACACTTTTTAGAAAAGTCCAAACCCTAAAAAGTACGGAAATGCTGCCAAATAACGCCAAACGAGCCACCCGGTCTGGTTTAAACCGAAAATGAACATATATCGAAATAGGCATCGATTCGAAGGTCACAACCCTCAACATCACATTCACACGTCTAATTTGAGATAAGAACACTTTTTAGAAAATACCAAACCCAAAAAAGTATAGAAATGCCGCCAAAAAATCCAAAATGACCCACCGGGTTTGGTTTAAATAAAAAATGAACATATGTCGAAATAGGTATCGATTCGAAGGTCATGACCCTCAACATCGCATTCACATGTCTAATAAACCAAACGACCCACCCGGTCTGGTTTAAATCAAAAATGAACATTTGTCAAAATAGGTATCGATTCGAAGGTGACGACCCTCAACATCGCATCCACACGTCTAATAAGAGATAAGGAAACTTTTTAGAAAATCCCAATCCCAAAAAAGTACAAAAATGCCCCAAAATAACCCCAAACGACCCACCCGATCTAGTTTAAACCAAAACTCAACATATGCCAAAATAGGTATCGATTCGAAGGTCACGACCCTCAACATTGCATCCACACGTCTAATAAGAGATAATGACACTTTTTAGAAAGTACCAAACCCAAAAAAGTAGAGAAATGCCGCACAATAACCCCAAACGACCCAGCCGGTTTGGTTTAAACTGAAAATGAACATATGTAGAAATAGGTATCGATTCGAAGGTCGCGACCCTCAACATCCCATCCACACATCTAATAAGAGAAAAGGACACTGTTTAGAAACTACCAAACCCAAAAAGTACAGAAATGCCCCCAAATAACCCCAAAAGACCCACCCGATCTGGTTTAAACCAAAAATGAACATATGCAGAAATAGGTATCGATTCAAAGGTCACGACCCTCAACATCGCATCCACACGTCTAATAAGATATAAGGCCACTTTTTAAAAAATTCCAAACCCAAAAATGTACAGAAATGCACCAAAATAACCCCAAACGACCCACCTGGTCTGGTTTAAATCGAAAATGAACATACATCGAAATAGGTATCGATTCGAAGCTCACGACCTTCAACATTGCATCCACATGTCTAATTAGAGATAAGGACACTTTTTAGAAAATCCCAAACCCAAAAAAGTACAAAAATACCCCCAAATCACGAAAAATGACTCACCTGGTCTGGTTTAAATAAAAAATGAACATATGTCGAAATGGGTAACGATTCGCAGATCACAACCCTCAACATCGTATCCACACGTCTTTTAAGAGATAAGGATACTTTTTGGAAAATCCCAAAACCAAAAAAGTACAGAAATGCCCCTAAAATAACTGCAAACGACCCACCTGGTTAGGTTCGTACCGAAAATGAACATATGTCAAGATACGTATCGATTCCACGATCACGACCCCCAACATTGCATCCACACGTCTAATAAGAGATAATGACACTTTTTAGAAAATCCGAAGCCCTAAAAGTACAAAAGTGCCCTCAAATAACCTTAGACGACCTACCCGGTCTGGTTTACACCAAAAATGAACATATGCCGAAATAGGTATCGATTCAAAGGTCACGACCCTCAACATCGCATCCACACGGCTAATAAGATATAAGAACACTTTTTAGAAAATTCCAAACCCAAAAAAGTACAGAAATGCCCTGAAACAACCCCAAACGACCCACCTAGTCTGGTTTAAATTGAAAATGAACATATGTCAAAATAGTTATCGATTCGAAGGTCACGACCCTCATTATCGCATCCACAAGTCTAACAAGAGATAAGGACACTTTTCAGAAAATCCCAAACCCATAAAAGTACAGAAATGCCCCTAAATAACCCCAAACGACCCACCCGTTCTTGTTTAAACAAAAAATGAACATATGCCAAAATAGGTATCAAGTCGGAGGTCATGATCCTCAGCATCACATCCACACATCTAATAAGAGATAAGGACACTTTTTAGAAAATACCAAACCCAAAAAAGTACAGAAATGCCCCCAAATAACCCCAAATGACCCACCTGGTCTGGGTTAAACCGAAAATGAACATATATCGAAATAGGTATCAATTCGAAGATCACGACCCTCAACATCGCATCCACATGTCCAATTAGAGATAAGGACACCTTTTAGAAAATCCCAAACCCAAAAAAGTACAGGAATTCCCCCAAAGAACCCAAAATGACCCCCTGGCCTGGTTTAAATCGAAAATGAACATATGTCGAAATAGGTATCTATTCGCAGGTCACAACCCTCAACATCGCATCCACACGTCTAATAAGAGATAAGGATACTTTTTAGAAAATCCCGAACCCAAAATAGTACAGAAACGCCCCCAAATAACTCCAAACGACCCACCCGGTCAGGTTCGGACCGAAAATGAACATATGTCGAAATGGGTATCGATTCGTAGGTCACAACCCTGAACAACGCATCCACACGTCAAATAAGAGATAACGGCACTTTTGAGAGAATCTCAAAAGCAAAAAAGTACAGAAATGCCCCCAAATAACTCCAAACGACCTACCCGGTCAGGTTCGGACCGAAAATTAACATATGTCGAAAAATGTATCGATATCAAGACACTTTTTAGAAAATTCCAAACCCAAAAAAGTACGGAAATGCCGCCAAATAACCCCAAACGACCCACCCGATCTGGTATAAACCGAAAATGAACATATAACGAAATAGGCATCAATTCAAAGGTCACGACCCTCAACAACGCATGCACACGTCTAATAAGAGATAAGGACACTTTTTAGAAAATACCAAACCCAAAAAAGTACAGAAATGCCGCCAAAAAACCCAAAATGACCCACCCGGTTTGGTTTAAACCGAAAATGAACATATGTCGAAATAAGTATCGATTCGATGATCACGACCCTCCACATTGCATCCACATGTCTAATATACCAAGCGACCCACCCAATTTGGTTTAAACCGAAAATGAACATATGTCAAAATAGGTATCGATTCGAAGGTGACGACCCTCAACATTGCATCCACATGTCTAATAAGAGATAAGGAAACTTTTTAGAAAATCCCATGCCCCAAAAAGTACAAAAATGCCCCCAAATAACCCCAAATGACCCACCCGGTCTAGTTTAAACCGAAACTGAACATATGCCAAAATAGGTATCGATTCGAAGGTCAGGACCCTCAACATCGCATCCACACGTCTAATAAGAGATAATGACACTTTTTAGAACATACCAAACCCAAAAAAGTTGAGAAATGCCATCAAATAACCCCAAACGACCCAGTCGATTTGGTTTAAATTGAAAATGAACATATGTCGAAATAGGTATCGATTCGAAGGTCACAACCCTTAAAATCGCATCCACACGTCTAATAAGAGATAAGGACAGTTTTTAGAGAATCTCAAACCCAAAAAAGTACAGAAATGCCCAAAAATAACCCCAAACGACCCACCCGGTCTGGTTTAAACCAAAAATGAACATATGTCGAAATAGGTATCGAATCGAAGGACATGACCCTCAACATCGCATCCACATGCCAAAGAAGAGATAAGGACATTTTTCTGAAATCCCAAACCCAAAAAAGTACAGAAATGCCCCCAAATAACCACAAACGACCCCCCGGTCTGGTTTAAACCAAAAATGAACATATGCCAAAATAGGTATCGACTCGGAGGTCACGATCCTCAACATCGAATCCACACGTCTAATAAGAGATAAAGACTCTTTTCAGAAAATACCAAACCCAAAAAGTACAGAAATGCCCCGAAATAACCCCAAACGACCCATCCGGTCTGGTTTAAACCGAAAATGAACATATGTCAAAATAGGTATCGATTCAAAGGTCACGACCCTCAACAACGCTTCCACACATCTAGTAAGAGATAAGGACACTTTCTAGAGAATCCCAAACGCAAAATAGTACAATAATGCCCCCGAATAACCCCAAATGACCAACCCGATCCGGTTTAAATCGAAAATAAACTTATGTCGAAATAGGTATCGATTCAAAGGTCAAGACCCTCAACATCGCATCCACACGTCTAATTAGAGATAAGGACACTTGTAAGAAAATCCCAAACCCAAAAAAGTATAGAAATGCCCCCAAATAACCTCAAAGGACCCACCTGGTCTGGTTTAATTCGAAAATGAACAAATGTCGAAATAGGTATCGATTCGCAGGTCACAACCCTCAATATCGGATCCACACGTTTAATAAGAGATAAGGATATTTTTTAGAAAATCCCAAACCCAAAAAAATACAGAAATGCCCCCAAATAACCCCAAACGACTCACCAGGTCTGGTTTAAATCGAAAATGAACATATGTTGAAATTGGTATCAATTCTAAGGTCCCGACCCTCAACATTGCATCCACACATCTAATTAGAGATAAGGACACATTTTAGACAATCGCAAACCCAAAAAAGTCTAGAAGTGCCCCTAAATAACCCCAAACGACCCACTGGGTCTGGTTTTAACCGAAAATGAACATATGTCAAAATATGCATCAATTCGTCGGCCATACCCCACAACATCGCATTGACACGTCTAATAAGAGATAAGGATACTTTTTAGAAAATACCAAACCCAAAAAAGTACAGAAATGCTCCGAACCCAAGTGACCCACCTGGTCTAGTTTAAACAAAAAATGAACATATGTCAAAATAGGTATCGATTCGAAGGTTACGACCCTCAACATCACATCCACACATCTAATAAGAGATAAGGACACTTTCTAGAAAATCCCAAACCCATAAAAGTATAGAAATGCCCCCAAATAACCCCAAACGACCCATTCGATCCGGTTTAAATAAAAAATGAACATACATCGAAATAGGTATCAATTCGAAGGTCACAAGCTTCAACATCGCATCCACACGTCTAATTAAAGATAAGGACACTTTTTAGAAAATCACAAACCCAAAAAGGTACAAAAATGCCCCCAAATAACCAAAAACGACCCCACTGGTCTGGTCTATACAAAAAATGAACATATGTCAAAATGGGTATCGATTCGAAGGTCACAACCCTCAACATCGCATCCACACTTCTTTTAAGAGATAACAATACTTTTTTTAAATCCCAAAACCAAAAAAGTATAGAAATGCCCCCAAATAACCCCAAACGGCTCACCCGATCAGGTTTAAATCGAAAATGAACATATGTCGAAATAGGTATCGATTCGAAGGTCACGCCCCTCTGCATCCACACGTCTAACAAGAGATAAGGACACTTTTTAGAAAATCCCATGCCTTAAAAGTACAAAAGTGCCCCCATATAACCCTAAACGGCCCACCCGATCTGGTTTAAACCGAAAATAAATATATGCCGAAATAGGTATCGATTCAAAGGTCATGACCCTCAACATCGCATCCACACGTCTAATAAGATACAAGGACACTTTTTAGAAAATTCCAAACCCAAAAAAGTTCAGAAATGCCCCCAAATAAACCCAAACGACCCACCTGGTCTGGTTTAAATCGAAAATAAACATATGTCAAAATAGGTATCGATTCGAAGGTCACGATCCTCAACATCGCATCCACACATCTAATAAGAGATAAGGACACTTTTTAGAAAATACCAAACCCAAAAAAGTACAGAAATGCCCCCATATAACCCCAAACGACCCACCTGGTCTAGTTTAAATCGAAAATGAACGTACATCGAAATAGGTATCGATACGAAGCTCACGACCTTCAACATCGCATCCACACGTCTAATTAGAGATAAGGACACTTTTTAGAAAATCCCAAACCCAAAAAAGTATAAAAATGCCCCCAAATAAACAAAAAAGACCCACCTCGTCAGGTTTAAACTGAAAATGAAAATATGTCGAAATGGGTATCGATTCGCAGGTCACAACCATCAACATCACATCCACACGCCTTTTAAGAGATAAGGATGCTTTTTGGAAAATCCCAAAACCAAAAAAGTACAGAAATGCGCCCAAAATAACTCCTTACGACCCACCCGGTCAGGTTCGGACCGAAAATGAACAAATGTCGAAATACGTATCGATTCGACGGTCACGACCCCCAACATTGTATCCACATGTCTAATAAGATATGATGACACTTTTTAGAAAATCCCAAGCCCTAAAAGTACAAAAGTGCCCCCAAATAACCCTATACGTCCCACCCAGTCTGGTTTAAACCGAAAATAAACATATGCCGAAATAGGTACGATTCAAAGGTCACGACCCTCAACATCGCATCCACACGTCTAATAAGATATAAGGACACTTTTTAGAAAATTTCAAACCAAAAAAAGTACAAAAATGCCCCGAAATAACCCCAAACGACCCACCTGGTCTAGTTTAAATAAAAAATGAACATACATCGAAATAGGTATCGATTCGAAGCTCACGACCTTCAACATCGCATCCACACGTCTAATTAGAGAAAATGACACTTTTTAGAAAATCCCAAACCCAGAAAAGTTCAAAAATGCCCCCAAATAAACAAAAATGACCCACCCGTTCTAGTTTAAATCTAAAATGAACATATGCCAATTTAGGTATCGATTCGGAGGTCATGATCCTCAACATCGCATCCACACATCTAATAAGAGATAAGGACACTTTTTAAAAAATACCAAACCCAAAAAAGTACACAAATGCCCCCAAATAACCCCAAACGACCCACCTGGTCTTGCTTAAACCGAAAATGAACATATATCGAAATAGGTATCGATTCGAAGGTCACGACCCTCAACATCGCATCCACGTGTCTAATTAGAGATAAGGACACGTTTTAGAAAATCCCAAACCCAAAAAAGTACAGAAATGCCCCCAAAGACCCAAAATGACCCCCTGGCCTGGTTTAAACTGAAAATAAACATATGTCGTATGTCGAAATAGGTATCGATTCGAAGGTCACAACCCTCAACTTCGCATCCACACGTCTAATAAGGGAGAAGGACAATTTTTAGAAATTCCCAAGCCCAAAAAAGTACAAAAATGCCCCAAAATAACCCCAAACGACCCACCCGGTCTGGTTTATACAGAAAATGAACACATGCCAAAATAGATATCGATTCGAAGGTCACGACCCTCAACATCGCATCCACACGTTTAATAAGAGATACGGAAACTTTTTAGAATACCCCAAACCCACAAAAGTACAGAAATGCCCCCAATCAACCCCAGATGACCCACCCGGTCTAGTTTAAACCGAAAATGAACATATGCCAAAATAGGTATCGATTCGATGGTCACGATCCTCAACATCGCATCCACACGTCTAATAAGAGATATGGAAACTTTTTAGAAAATCCCAAGCCCATAAAAGTACAGAAATGCCGCCAAATAAGCCCAAACGACCCACCCGGTCTAGTTTAAACCAAAAATGCACATATGTCGAAATAGGTATCGATTCAAAGGTCACGACCCTCAAAATCGCATCCACATGTATAATAAGAAATAATGACACTTTTTAGAAAATCCCAAACCCAAAAATGTACAGAAATGTCCCCAAATAACCCCAAACTACTAGTCCAATTTGGTTTAAACCGAAAATGAACATTTGTCGAAATAGGTATCGATTCGAAGCTCCCGACCCTCCACATTGCATCCACACGTCTAATAAGAGATAAGGACACTTTTAAGAAAATCCCAAGCCCAAAAAAGTACAGAAAATGCCCTCAAATAACCCCAACGACCCACCCGGTCTGGTTTAAACTGAAAATGAACGTATGCTGAAATAGGTATCGATTCGAAGGTCACGACTATCAATATTGCATCCACACATCTAATAAGTGATAAGGACACTTTTTAGAAAATACCAAACCCAATAAAGTTTGGAAATGCCAACAAATAACACCAAACGACCCACCCAGTTCGGTTTAAACCAAAAATGAAAATATGTGGAAATAGGTATCGATTCGAAGGTCACGACACTCAACCTCGCATCCACACGCCTAATAAGAGATAATGACACTTTTTAGAAAATCCCAAACCCAAAACAATCCAGAAATGCCCCTAAATGACCCCAAACGACCCACCTAGTCTGGTTTCAACCGAAAATGAACATATGTCAAAATATGTATCGATTCGCCGGTCACACCCCTCAACATCGCATCGACACATCTAATAAGAGATAAGGACACTATTTAGAAAATACCAAACCCAAAAAAGTACAGAAATGCCCCGAAATAACCCCAAATGATCCACCCGGTCTGGTTTAAATAAAAAATGAACATATGTCAAAATAGGTATCGATTTGATGGTCACGACCCTCAACATCGCATCCACACGTCTAATAAGAGATAAGGACCCTTTCTAGAAAATCCAAAACCCAAAAAAGTACAAAAATGCCCCCAAGTAACCCAAAACGACCCACCCAGTCTAGTTTAAACCGAAAATGAACATATGCCAAAATAGGTATCTATTCTGAGGTCACGATCCTCAACATCGCATCCACACATCTAATAAGAGATAAGGACACTTTTTAGAAAATACCAAACCCAAAAAAGTACAAAAATGCCCCCAAATAACCCCAAATGACCCACCCGATCTGGTTTAAATAAAAAATAAACGTATGCCAAAATGGGTATCGATTCGGAGGTCACGATCCCCAACATCGCATCCACACATCTAATAGGAGATAAGGACACTTTTTGAAAAATACCAAACCCAAAAAAGTAAAAAAATGCCCCCAAATAACCCCAAATGACTCACCCAGTCTGGTTTAAATAAAAAATTAACATACATCGAAATAGGTATCGATTCGAAGGTCATGACCTTCAACATCGCATCCACACGTCTAATTAGAGATAATGACACTTTTTGGAAAATCCCAAACCCAAAAAAGTGCAAAAATGCCCCCAAATAACCAAAAACGACCCACCTGGTCTGGTTTAAACCGGAAATGAACATATGTCGAAATGGGTATCGATTCGCAGGGCAAAACCCTTAACATCGCATCCACATATCTTTTAAGAGATAAGGATACTTTTTGGAAAATCCTAAAACCAAAAAAGTACAGAAATGCCCCCAAATAACTCCAAACGACCCACCCGGTCAGGTTCGGACCGAAAATGAACATACGTCAAAATACGTATCGATTCGACGGTCACGACCCTCAACGTTGCATCCACACGTCTAATAAGAGATAAGGACACATTTTAGAAATTACCAAATCCAAAAAAATACAAAAATAACCCCAAACTACCCACACGGTCAGGGTTAAACCGAAAATAAACATATGTCAAAATAGGTATCGATTCGAAGGTCACGCCCCTCAACATCGCATCCACACATCTAATAAGAGATAAGGACACTTTTTAGAAAATCCCAAGCCCTAAAAGTACAAAAGTGCCCCCAAATAACCCTAAACGACCCACCCGGTCTGGTTTAAACCAAAAATGAACATATGCCAAAATAAGTATCGATTCAAAGGTCACGACCCTCAACATCACCTCCACACGTCTAATAAGAGATAAGGACACTTTTTAGAAAATCTCAAGCCCAAAAAAGTATAGAAATGCCCCCAAATAACCCTAACGACCCACCCGGTCTAGTTTAAACCAAAAATGAACGTATGCCAAAATTGGTATCGATTCAAAGCTCATGACTCTCAACATCGCATCCACACATCTAATAAGTGACAAGGAAAATTTTTAGAAAATAGCAAACCCAAAAAAGTACGAAAATGCCGCCAAATAACCCCAAACGACCCACTCGGTCTGGTTTAAATCGAAAATGAACATATGTCGAAATAGGTATTGATTCGAAGGTCACGACAATCAACATCGCATCCACACATCTAAAAGTAGATAAGGACACTTTTTAGAAAATACCAAATCCAAAAAAGTACAGAAATGCCCCCAAATAACCCCAAATGACCCACCCAATCTGGTTTAAACCAAAAATGAACATATGTCAAAATAGGTATCGATTCGAAGGTCACGACCCTCAACATCGCATCCACACGTCCAATAAGAGATAAGGACACTTTTTAGAGAATCTCAAACCAAAAAAAGTAGAAATGCCCCCAAATGACCCCAAACGACCCACCTGGTCCGGTTTAAACTGAAAATGAACAAATGCCAAAATAGGTATCGATTCGAAGGTCACGACCCTACACATCACATCCACACGTCTAATAAAAGATAAGGAAACTTTTTAGAAAATACCAAAACCAAAAAAGTACATAAATGCCCCCAAATAACCCCAAACGACCCTCCCGGTCTGGTTTAAATCGAAACTGAACATATGTCGAAATAGCTATCGATTCGAAGGTCACGACCCTCAACATCGCATCCACACGTCTAGTTAGAGATAAGGACACCTTTTAAAAAATCCCAAGCCCAAAAAAGTATAGAAATGCCCCTAAATATCCATATATATATTCAAGCCCAACAAAGTCACCCAGAATCCACTCACTGAACTTGGGTGTCACCCGACGTGGTTGACATGAATCTCACCGGTGCACCAGCTATCCATCGAATTGGGTAGCCTAAACATACAAAAGCAATCATCAAAAGATGTATAGAGGGGTCCCAGGTTATGCCCCCAAAGTTAAACTCACTTTCAACCAAGATAGCACGGACAGACTCATGGACGGAAGCAACAGGGTGAGTCTGTCCCTGACTCCGTTTAGGCCAAAGGTCAAAACATGAGGGACGGATCCATGGATGGAACTTCTGCTTGGATCCATTCTTGCATTCGTTCGATTTCTGAGACACACCCGAGAGCGAGCGGATCCACGGACGGAAGCGCCATCTTAATCTGTCCTTGCATCCGTTCGACTCCTGAGACATTCCCGAGAGGGAATGGACCCGCGGGCGGAGGCAACAGAGTAAATCCGTTCCTTCATCTATTCGGGTCCAGTCACTGGGATTATACTGGATGGACTGATGGACGGAACCATGACAGTGAATCTGTTCGTGCGTCCGTCGGAATTCTTTTCTGAGATTTCTTAGGGTTTTTCTTCTAGCTTGGAACCTGAAGTTCACATGGCACTCAGGGTCATGGAGGTGTGTTCTAGGTCTCCCTAAGGTCACTAGAACCTATCATGGATCCAAGATCTTATAAGGGTTTGGCTCCATTTGGTCCAAGGGTAGGGTTTGATGGTTTAAAACCAAGGGATCAGCAACAATGGCTGCAAGACAGCATATAGAAGCCTTAACTAGGGTTTGGTCATCACCATTTGAGCTCCATTTAAGGGCTAAGCTTCCCCTTGAGTCCCAAATGGAACCCTAGGTTAGTTCAAGCTTAATGGATTCTACTTCAATCAAGAATGAGAAATGGGAAAAAGGGTTGTACCAAGATTTAGGTCATACCTTGGTGAGTGGAGCTCCAATCCTAGTCCTAGCTAGCCTTGAAGATCCACCTCCTCTTCCTCCTTCCCTTCCTTTCCTTCTCTCCTTTTTCATCTTTTGTTTAAGCCTTGTCCGGACAACAAGAGGAGGGATGGTAGGGCAGCCAGCCTTCTTGGCATGCCTTCCATCTTTTTCCCTTCCCCTCTCATTCCTCTCCTACTTTTACTTCTTCTTCTTTCTTATCTCTTCTCCTCCACAGTTTGCTTGGAGGGGAAGAGATAAGAGAATATGCAATTATGTTTTGTCTTTTAATGATCAAAAGGGGCTTTAGGTCTTGTTTGTTTAGGTGCCCCTAAAACACTAAGTAGTCTTTTGGGTTTAATTGGGCCTTAGGGCTTGTTTGGCCAAGGTCATAACCTATTAGTTGTTTTTAGTTAGGACATGTTTAGGTCAGCCCTGAGTCTTATAAGACATATTAGTCCTTAAGGTTTGTTTGGTCTAAACTAGGATAGAAAACTCATTATTTATTTAAATTAAGCCTTGTGGGCCCACTTTCATAGCCTAAATAACCAAAGAAAGGTAAGGGTGAGGGTTCATCTGGTCCGGGGATCTAATTATGGTGTTCGGGACACGGGGATGTGGGTCCCATGGGAAAATAAATCAAAATGGCAGGTAACAGCACGGGCGGATCCACGAGCAGAACCAGTCAAGTGAGTCTGTTCGTGACTTCGTTGTTGCTGTCAGGGCCCAAACCTTGAGGAAAGTTGTGGGGCTTTGACTCGTACTTCCAGGACTTCGAGGGGACACTTATAATGGTAATTTTAGTTTAAGTTCATAGGTGTTGACCATTGCCACTGTGGCATTACCCGTTGGTAAAAGTCTAATTTGACCTGGGGTATTAGGATATATTTCGGGTGCGGGTGTAACATCCCCCCAACCTTATTAAAAATTTCGTCCCTAAAATTTGGTGCGTATAAGGTCTCAATGGGTGAGGACTGTTAATTAACAACACCTCTAATTACCCACTGTATGAACTAAGTCAAGGGTCCAATTAAGGTGGGGAAGTGCCTCCGTGGTACAACAAGTCAGGTTTTACAATTCCTCTTCCCTATAGGGTCACATTACCATAGGGGTAAGGTTCACAGTAACCCTGGGCTCCATTGGGTTAAGAGTCGATGATTACAATATATGTCAGGGAAACAGGGTCTCAACACTAAGTTAAGTCACAGGGAAAAAGGGTTCCTTAGATCTTCCAGATCAGGTCAGTATTACACTCTATCATCCTTGAGTTACAGGATTTAACCTTGTATAGTCCCCAATCATAGGGTTCATATTTGAATGCTTTCACTTCTGGTTATCTCATTACCTAACCCAATTTTTAGAATGATCTGGAATATTGATGGATTCTCCTATTGTTCACTCCCAGTATGGAGGGAATGCATTTGGTGACCCATTACCCCATTCATATCTGTTGTTTGAGAAGGTCTTGTTACCTCCTTCAGTTTCAGCTTTCACGGCCTTATAAACCTACTACTTAGTCATCCAACAGGGGAAAGTTCATATTAGTCCTCTTTCAAGAGCCAACAATCTTTTAATAATTTCGGTCTATCAATTTCCTTCAAGTAGGTCCCAATAATTAACCTACCCGGTCATTGTCAAATTTATTGCCCACTAGCCCATGATTAGCTTGGTCAAGGTCGGGGCTCAACTAGCTAACATTGTAAGGTCCAGGCAAGGTCACATTTATAGTGTTGGGGAAATAGTCTAGCCACACACTCCAAGATTTAAGGGATACATTTATTTTATTTTAAATTCACACATATACATAAGTATAAGTTTAATAATTACATTTATATCCCTAAGGATGTATCTGTCACCTATGTAAATCTATAAGAACAAGAAGTTCTTAGGTACGGTATACTAGGTCATTTTGGAAGTCTAAACACGACTTTAGGCTCCATCTAGGGATCTAAGTAAAAGTTGGATGAGCCAAGCAAAATTCTAACTAGAGTTGTCACTAGCTTGTGAGGTGTCATGAATGACCTTCAATTACACATGGTCTCTATTGATTACTCAGCTAAGCTATTTAAAACCAGTCTATTATTTCCTTTCTTATTATCTAACTACAAGTTTAGATCCTATTTATCCCACCAAAGGTTTCTACAGCGCATAGGTTTGGGTCTACTAATTACTCTAGGTTCAATTGTTCACGGGGTTTAAGGATTTTTATCCTCAAGGGTAACTCTCCTCCTCTCTCATAAGAGGGGAGCCACACATATACTAATGCCTACCATCTCTTATCGGCTTAGCCGGTTGGTGCAGGCCCTAACCTTTCAATTTCAAGGCATTAAACTAGAACAACCCCCCCCCCCCCCCCCCCCCCCCCCCCCCCCCCCCCCCCCCCCCCCCCCCCCCCCCCCCCCCCCCCCCCCCCCCCCCCCCCCCCCCCCCCCCCCCCCCCCCCCCCCCACCCCCAAACCCACCCCCCCCCCCCCCCCCCCCCCCCCCCCCCCACCCCTCCCCCCCCCCCCCCCCCCCCCCCCCCCCCCCCCCCCCCCCCCCCATTTAAATGATCTCCACGAATGGGCCAAACAACATGGGTGTTAAAACTAGGGTATAGGCACATAATCATCACATATAGGTGTGGCCAAAAGGTCTAAAAAATTTGGGCTCGAAATCCTAAAAGAAAACAGATGGACTCACGGGCGGAATCAGTGCTATGAGTCCTTTCGTGGCTCTTCCACAAGATAGACAGGACGGACTAATGGGCGGATGTGGAATGTGAATCCGTTCGTTTGTCCGTTCTCAGAAGACTAGATTTTATAAAAATACTGAGGTGATCGGATATTCAGGCAGACTCACGAGGGTGGATCCGTTCAATGTTTCGTGCAGCTTTAAGAACGAAATTTTACAATTTTGTGTTGGGCGGAATCACGATAAGTGGATCCGTTCGTGCGTCAATTTGTAGAATTTTATAAAAACAGAGCCACGAGTTTTCAAAGTCATTTTGGCTCCAAAAGAGAGGGACACAACCGTAGCACAAGGGCTCTCCAAGGGACTTTCATTCAAGCTTTCCTTGCTCCTCTTGGTGGTTCTTGGCAAATCCAAGCCCTTGGATCTATCTCTCACTTCCTCAAGGTATGGTTCGCTCCCCATTTCTCCCTTCTATTTTCTATCTTCTTTCCATTTCTAGGGTTTTATGCTTGTGTCTTTTCATCTTCTCTCCCTTTCACATGGATTAGGGATAAACATCTCCAGTTTGTGATTGTATTTTGTCTTTGGTTGCATTTCCTAGCCATGTACATATCAAAACCATGCCAAAATCGATTGAGGCTAGGGTTTTTGGATTGAATCAAGCCCTAATCGATCAATGGCACTATGTTAGTGGATTCTTGTATGCATATTGTATCTTTTATTGAATTTGAAAGTCTTTCCAAGAATTTTAGAGATTGTTTGTCAAGTTTGCCATGCCTAGTTGAATTGATTGAATTATTTCTAGGTATTGGTTGGGGTAAAAATCTCAAATCCTCAATACTTTAGGAAAACTCTTCAAAGGCATGTCTAACCCATTATATGCCCTAAAATTTATAGGAAATCATTCCCTTGACATATCCTCAAGCATTCTTTTCTTGTTCATGTGGTTGCTAGTAAAATCTTTAAAATTCATCTCCTTTTTCTCTATGATAGATAATGTCTTGTCTCTTATTGGGGTCTTTCATTCAATCACTTGTTTGTTTGGCATTGATTGGGGTGTAAAGTAGCCAAAAGCATATGTTGTTCATATTAGTCTCATCCCCTCATGCTTATGCCTTAGAGATTTCATATGGATTTTGTATACATATATAACTCTTGTCACTTTTCTCCTAATTTAATCATATTTCCTATAGTAATCATGTCTTATTTTCTCATTGTGTAACCTTCTCATCCAACAATTTCCATACCATAAAGGCATTTTGCTTCTATAATTTTATTTGCCAATCATATCTCATTCATTCCAATTTGGCTCACTTTTTTTGTCTTTTGGATGGTGTCTTATGTGTAGAAAAATACTCATGGCTCCAAAAAGGAAAAGGGAATTAGCCATAGTGACAGCGGCTCCTACAGCCTATAATGTGGTGAGGTTCATATTGGCAAAGACCGAGGGAATCTTTCGAGAGCACCTCCACAACAGGAAAATCTTGGTGGAGAGGGACATGGTGGTGGAAGAATTACTTGCTTACAAGGTGGGCGCCAGATTCAGCAGACTGAACTGAAGTAGCATGCTGACTCATCCATACTTTTATTACCCCACACTAGTTAGGGAATTCTATTCAAATCTAGTGTTGGTCAAGGAGGATGAGGAGGGCGTTAAGTTGACTTCCTTTGTGAAGGGGGTCACAATTGCCTTCAATAAGGTGGAGCTGGGGATTCTTCTAGATGTTTCTGCAGAGGGAGGCATGGTCTATCATGCCCCTAGTAGTGATCCCAATAGGTGTTTGTCCCCAGCAGACAATCAGAAATTGTTCAGGACACTCACAAACAATAAGTTTGATGAGAATGAAAATCTCTCAAGGTTTCCTCCTTCTCAGCGGGTTCTCACATTCATAGCCAAGACCAATTTGGCTCCTTCCAAGGCACATAGCACTCAGCCTCCTTTGATGGCAGCAGCACTGGCATACTCCTTTTACACTGGCCAGCACATTTGTCTCCCATATGTGATTATTCAGCACATGACCCATGCGGTGTTAAACCCCACTCGCAAGAACACTTTGCCATATGGTAGACTGCTCACTCGGATCTTTTTGTACTTTGGTGTCACACCCCAAACCACCCCCTGGGAGGATTAGGTAGGTGACCCGAATTGCATGCCAGCAATCCGCAAAATCCCACGGATCTAGAAGCAGTTACTCCATTCACAAACACACATCCATCGTAATACAACATGTAAAACTCAGAGTGCTGCAGAAAATTATATTTACATTAAAATATAAAAGAAGCATAGCAGTACAGGAAATGATGTTATATACAATAATAAGTCGAATCATTCCCTCACTCACTCCCACAGACAGAACAATAGAAACTACCATGTACAACTTCTAAACAAAAGAATATATATATATACAGGGCGAGATAACTCAAACCCCAAAAAGAAGAAAAAAGAAAACTAAAGGTATAAATGGGGATAAATTCCTGTTAAAAACAAAAAGGAGTCCCCAAGACAAAAAGCTTCATCAGCAACACCCTTCACGGGTCATCATTAGTAGTCATTGAGAACACTCGTATCATCGGTACGACCTCCGTTGGGGTCCACACCAATATGGTCATAACCACCATGGCTCTCCTCCGCGTAATAAGCCTCCTTGCCACAGTGACATCCACCTGCAGAATCATCTAACAGAAAACATGTATAACAGAGTGTGAGCTCCACCGAGCCCGTGAATGAAACATATCATCATGCATGCATATGTAATCACAATCATATGGATCCTATATGAAGTGCAGTCCAATTATTTATTAACCACCTAACATCACAACTAAGGAAGGTTAGTGCTACTACAATCCCCAATACATGTATCCCTGGTGCAGGCTTTTAACCCCTTCCCGCGATACACCCATTGAGTTGTCGGAGAGGACCATCCCGCATTTGTTCACCAAGGTCAGCTCGACTAGCCCTCTGTGATTAACCTGTGAGGCATCCATCCCTTTTTTTTTTCTTTTCTTTTCTGAGTTGTAGCCCGGCATATAGCCCATATTCACCTTTCCGGTGCAATCATATTTTTTTTCTTTTCTTTTCTCATATATATGGTCACTCTCATAGGCATCCAACACCTTAACCCCTGTTGGCAAGGGTGCGTAGCATAGGTGATGAAACTCTAACCCCATGTCTATATGGCATCGTATGAGTCAGGCGGTGTCAACCGTAGCCCATTCTATGGGCTACCATAGGCCTCATTTCCAAGCCGGCTACGGCATCTAATCTAGCATTCACATTCAGCATATAGTGTTCAACCATAATTTTCAGCAGTCAACACAATGTTGTTTTGAGTTTTCAAGATTCATGAACTAAATATGTGGCACAACATTATTAAGGTAATTATTCAATTCAGCATATTAATTATGTTACATCTACACACACAATGACATTCCACTCACCTTGGTCTGGTCCTACAGGTTCTGTTGCTGGTTCAGTTTTGGTCGGAGTTTGGCAGTGTACCTCGAGCGCGAGATCAAACCCTAAAGTAATAAATCTGAAACGTATCATTTAATTAGTCAAAATGTTTTGGAGGTCCTAGTACTGATCTAGGCTCACTGGTCTGACTCAGTGCTTAGTCTGGCATCACTTGGAATTGTTCGGGTCTTGCACTGGGCCTTTGGGTCCATGTCCCGGTGCATCATCCGGAGATGTGGTTCAGGATCAAATCTGGTATTTTAGCAGTGTAACAAATTGCACATGGTCTCGACAATCTCATAAATCAGTCTTCAGGTCAGCAGCTCAGCTGGACCATCTTTGGCAGGATTGCCAGGCCCTGTGGGGCCCACTTGGGTACCCAAGGTGTAATTATTAGTAGACAGATGTGAGGAGGGGTATTTTGGTCATTTACCACCTCCTTACACTGTACATGGCCCATTAGTGAAGGCCCATAGAGTCAAGTCAGCATTACAGCCCATTTCCATTCTTTGGGCGATTCTCTGGGCGATAGGGCAATCGCCTAGTACATCGCCCAAAGCCTATTTGAAGCGTGAACAGGCTCCAAAACTGGCATTTTTCAACATGGACAGTGCCTAGGTCGATCCATCATGCATGTAGGGTTGTTGTGGACCCCATGAGGAGTGGTTTTCAGTGGTCCACATGGATCATGGGCTGGGCCCACCATTTGGCAGCCAGGAGTTGTCCAGCCAGCTCAGAGAACAGCAGCCCACCTGTGTTCCAGCATAAAGGCCACGGTTTGGGCTGCACGCAAGAAGGATTCCACGTAAAATAGGGTGGTGGGTAGCTGTTACAACACAGGGCTAGGCAAAGAGCAGCCTGTGTGCATAGATCCAAGCCCAGACTACCTGTTCTGGGTGCAACAAGGCAGTGCAGTCTGGCACAGAGACTGATTTCTGTCTCAGGTATGAAACAGCAGCTCAATCACATGAATAACACTCAGATCTTCCATGCAATAGGTTTTCATGTTAGATCTGAGGTAGTGTAAGGCAGCCCCCAGGTGTTCTGGGCTGTCCTTATCCAGATTCACTTCTAAAAGGTAGAGATCCAAAGAAGAGAATAGTAAACAGTTGCAACAGCATATAGGAGCATGGTTTTATACCTGAGAATGGTCTGGGTATGCCTGGATCAGGGGCTGCTCAGCTGTTCCTCCTTCCTTCTTCTTCTTCTCCTCCTTTCCTTCTCCTTCCTTTCTCTCTCTTTTCCTTCTCTTTTCTCTCTTCTCTCCCCCTCCACAGTTTCAACAGTGTAAGGGTTTAAATGTTGGGCTGGGTCTGCCTATTTATAGACCAGCCCAATTTAAGGCATGTTTGGCAGCTAGCCCCCCCCCCCCCTCAGAATGCATTCTTGAAACTGATTCTGGGGCATTCTGGCCACTCTGGTGGGGTCCACAGGGGTCCAAGGGTAGGTAATGGTTCCCAGGACTCCCATCTACCCCAAGAGGGTGTCCATGATCTGTATGGGTGTTCCCCACATCTCTGCAGTTTAATATAATCAATTTAACCATTTTGGGCGATTCACTGGGTGATAGGTGCATCGCCCAGTGCATCATCCAGAGAATATAGCAAAGCTGTAATCTCATTGCTCTTCCAAGTAAACATTTGTCCAGAGAGTTGCTCGGATTCCATCTTTGATGATATCTACCGGGAAGCATGTATATATACAACAGAGGAGGTAGTGGCTAGCTGCCAGGTATTGGGTTACCTTGCAATGATCATAGCATCTTGGGGGTGGTGGCGGTAAAGGCATAAGAAAGGTTTCTCTCATATTATATAGGGACTTTCCATGTAGGATGAATCTACTTGATATCTTGCTCAAGCACCATATATTAAAAGAATAATAATAATCCTAATGCAAATGTGATTTATCCGGGGCACATGGGCCTACTACTCATGTTTGAACTTTGAACTAATACTTTTTATTTAGTTTTAACCCTTCATAATGATGTTGAAGTCAAGGCATTGGTCAAGCAAGTTCAAGGTGAGGTTCCTGGTTCTCCAATATTTATAATGAAGGTCACTTCCTAGGTGAGATCAACTTCAATTCCCGCTTGAGTAATGAAAGAATTCTTTTCCCCTGTAATTTGGATGGAAATGTTATGTTGATGATAATTTTGGTTTCCTTAAAGCCGACATTTAGAAGTCCAGCTGCTTTGTGCTCAGTATGGCAACGTTACAGCTTTACATACGAGATTGTACTATTCAGAGGCAACACCAAAAGGTAAATTCTTCCCTAGATGCTAGCCAAGTATCTTACTTTCTTCTTGATTTATTGATACAAGCATGCTCTTTACTCTTAATACCTCGCACAAACGAAGAACTAGATAAAAACAACAATTAAGAAGTAAGACCTACATGAGATCCACTCAATGGCATGAGATGAGGTCCACTCAATGGAAGTGTTGGTACTCCTGCTGCTTAAGCAATTAGTTACAAACAAATCTTATCTCCCAATGCTCCTATTGATGCAGCAGGTGGCACCAGGAATATCATGCTCTTTGAATTCAGTGCATCTCTGGCAGCTGAGGATTCTCTGATGCATGGCCCCTTCCAGGCCCAACCGCATTAAGAGATGGAGGTTATAATTTTTTGAATATTGTTGTTCCTAGACAATTATTTTAGCTACCAAGTTAACTTGGTAAATGTCATACCGGAAGGAAAATAAGAGGGGGGAGCATACCATTTGTGTTTGCTACCTGTTTATTAGTATATGCTGTTAAGAGACCGATGCTACCATCCAATAGGCATGATTTGATTTCTTTCCGCCGTTTATATCTTCTCCTGCCCCATTTGTTTTATTATTCGTGTTAACAGCTCTTTATAATTATAAAACTTATGCAGTGTTAATTTTAATTATTCGAGGAAGCACTTTGAATATGGGTACTCTAAATGCATGAATAGAATAACCATGATGACTTACCTAGTAGTGTTGCTTGATCTTACAGTAATGACTTTGCTTGATATGGATGCAAAGAGATAGAGAGAGTATGTGTTCACCAGTTTGCAGTAGAACTTCGTGCCGGTATCTCCACCACCTTGCTTTCTAGTTGGGTTGGAATAATAAATTAAAAAAGGGTAATTTCCACAGACCACCCCTGATGTTAAACGAAAGTATTGATTTTACCCCCAAGTTTTGGAAAATTCTGCATACCCTCCTGAGGTTTACAAACATTAACAAATAAACCCATTCCATTAGTTCATGACTAACAGTGTTAAAATCAAGGGGTATAGTTATAGAAATACCCCTTCTAGTTGGGGAAGTTGAGTTGCAGGTATCCTTGTAGAGAACATCGTGCTTTTGAAACACGCGGCTGCAAGTAGGGGATCTCGCTAGCTCTAGAGGGGCTGCCTCAAAAGGTGAACGATCTTTGCTAGGTTTTAGATCTCTCTTGGAGATCTCGATTACTCACATTCAACGGCTCTCTCTATCTCTCCATTCCCAATCTCCTTGACACACTCTCTCCATCCCCATCCTCGGCAAAGGCCGGTTGGATCAAGCCCGCCATTCCCAATCCCAAGCAAAGGCTGGCTGGAACCCCTTCCCTGTTTCAACGGCACGACTAGGGCTTGATTAGTGCCTCCCATTGCTACTAGGGCTTGGCAGAGTTGCATTGAAGATCAGCATTGCAGGGCTTATGCTCTGTAGTCTACAACAGTGGTTAGCGCTACTGTTGTTAGGGCTTCTGACGTTTTTAGTGTTTCCTCCGAAGGTTCTCCAATCTCGGTAGTCTGCAGCGGAGATTCACTGAGTTGCTTGGTGGTCTGATGAGGAAATCTCTGTTTTCATATTGAGACCTCCCTGGCTCTATTTTGTGATTGCTACGGAGTGTTGGTACTCCTGCTGTTTAAGCAATTAGTTACGAACCAATCTTTTCTCCCAATGCTCCTATTGATGCAGCGGGTGGCACCAGGAATATCATGCTCTTTGAATTCAGTGCATCTCTGGCAACTGGGGGTTCTCTGATGTATGGCCCCTTCCGGGCCAAACCGCATTAAGAGCTGGAGGTTATAATTTTTGAATATTGTTATTCCTAGACAATTATTTTAGCTACCAAGTTAACTTGGTAAAGGTCATACCGGAAGGAAAATAAGAGGGGGAGCATACCATTTGTGTTTGCAACCTGTTTATTAGTATATGTTGTTAAGAGACCGATGCTACCATCCAATAGGCACGATTTGATTTCTTTCCGCCGTTTATATCTTCTCCTACCCCATTTCTTTTGTTATAGGTGTTAACAACTCTTTATAATTATAAAACTTATGTAGTGTAAATCTCAATTATTCGAGGAAGCACTTTGATTATGGGTACTCTAAATGCATGAATAGAGTAACCACAATGACTTACCTGGTAGTGTTGCTTTATCTTATAGTAATGACTTTGCTTGACATGAATGCAGAGAGAAAGAGAGAGTATGTGTTCACAAATTTATACAAGAACATCGTGCCGGTATCCCCACCACTTTGCTTTCTAGTTGGGTTGGAATAATAAATTAAAAAAGGGTAATTTACACATACCACCCCTGAGGTTTAACGAAAGTATTGATTTTACCCCCCAATTTTGAAAAATTCTGCATACCCTCCTAAGGTTTACAAACATTAACAAATCAACCCATTCTGTCAGTTCATAACTAACAGTGTCAAAATCAAGGGGTAATGTTACAGAAATACCCCTTCAAGATAAAAAAAACAAAAAAACCTACAACTCAACTTCCCCAAATCGATTTGGGAAGATGAGTTGCAAGTATCCTTGTAGAGAACACCATGGTTTTGGAACACACGGCTGCAAGCCTTAGGAGGTGAACGATCTTTGCTAGGTTTTAGATCTCGCTTGGAGGTCTCAATCACTCACCTTTAATGGGTCTCTCTCTCTCTCTTCCCATTCCCGATCTACTTGATGCACTCTCCCCTTCCCTATCCTCAGCAAAGGCCGGCTGGATCAAGCCCCCCATTCCCAATCCCAAGCAAAGACTGGCTGGAACCCCTTCCCCGTTTCACCGGCACGACTAGGGTTTGATTAGTGCCTCCCATTACTGCTAGGGCTTGACAAAGTTGCGGTGAAGATCAGCATTGCAGGGCTTATGCTCTGTAGTCTGCAACAGTGGTCAGCGCTACTATTGTTAGGGCTTCTGATGTTTTCAGTGTTTCCTCCGGAGGTTCTCCAATCTCGGTAGTTTGCAGCGGAGGTTTGGTGGTCTGATGCGTAAATCTCTGTTCTGACATTGAGACCTCCTTGGCTCTGTTTTGTGATTGCTACGGAGTGTCTCTGAGTTACCCTACTTCAACGTCTCACTATCTATCAGACATCTGAGAGTGAGGTGTTGGGGTTCTTCCCCAGGCTCGAGGTAGCTTGAGGTAGTGCTGGTGCCTACATTAGCGTTGAAGGAGTCCACTCAATGTCTTCCCCTCTGATTTGTTGCACCCTGTTGGGTTACACCTACAACTGAGAGGTTGAACCACAAGCGCTAAGGACCAGCTGCTATCTGCCTTTACGGTTGTGAAACTCATCTTCCCCAATCGATTTGGGGAAGATGAGTTGCAAGTTTTTTTTTTCTTGAAGGGGTATTTTTGTAACTTTATCCCTTGATTTTAACACCGTTAGTAATGAACTAATGGAATGGGTTTATTTGTTAACATTTGTAAACCTCAAGGAGTACGCAGAATTTTCCAAAGCTAGGGGGTAAAATCATACTTTTGTTAAACCTCAGGGGTGGTATGTGTAAATTACCCATTAAAAAAACATCTGCTGTTGAGATCTTTAAAAGAAGCATGAAAATAAAATTTATCAATTGAAGAAGGGTCGATAACAATGAATATATAAGTTCTTAAAATTATTAAGCAATAGCACATTATTAATATAAGGTCTTTTCCAAAAGAAAAACTGCCGTTAGTATCCTCTTATTACCCCCACCCCCACTAAACCTCTGGTGTATAAAGATAAAAGGAAATGGGTCAATAGAATAAAAGGATCGTGGAAAGCAATATGCCTGACTTCAGACCTGAATATTGATGATATTATCAAGGGATACGATCTACACTTCATTTTCCCACATAACCTTTCAACTGGTTTCAATTCTCAGTTCAAAATAAAAATGGACTTGAAGCATGCATTGTATTAGCTAGTTCACTAAGAGTAGTCTGAGAAATGCAATAATGCAAAGATATGGTCAGAGTAATCACTTCTAAGTTCCACCAACAAAATGTAATCTGTTCTTATTGTTTCAAAGATATATATAGCACACATGCATTGTATTAGCTAGTTCACTAAGAGTAGTCCGAGAAATGCAATAATGCAAAGATATGGTCAGAGTAATCACTTCTAAGTTCCACCAAAAAAATGTAATCTGCTCTTATTGTTTCAAAGATATATATAGCACAAAAGATGCACTAATTTCTATTGAAAAAAGAACGCAAAGAACCACTAACCTGTAATTGAGGGTTGAGTTCTAAGAAATAGTACTTGCCAGTGTCACTCCGTACTATATAGATACTCAAAAATAGCAGCACCAATATAATTCACGCACTTAGCTAGCCTTCTAGCTGCCTGCTACATCTCCTTCATTGTTTCTAGAGGTGCTACTATAATCGGAACCCTCCTCAATGATCTATTCGACATACAATATTGTATCAACACATTTCAATGACAATAATCTCATAAGGATGCTTGGAATTAAAATAAAACTTACCCCATATTCTTATGAGAGCATGCTTCTATCAATAAATCAAGAAGAAAGTAAGATACTGGGCAAGCATCTAGGGAAGAATTTACTTTTTGGTGTCGCCTCTGAACACTACAATCACGACTATGTAAAGCTGTAACGTTGCCATAATAATCACAAAGTAGCTGGACTTCTAAATGCCGGATCTAAGGAAACCAAAATTATCATCAACATAAAATTTCCATCCAAATTACAATGGAAAATAATTCTTTCTTTGCTCAGGTGGAAATTGAAGTTGATCTCATCTGGGAAGCAACCTTCATTATAAATATTGGAGAACCAGGAACCTCACTTTGAACTTGCTTGACCAATGCCTTGACTTCATCATCATTATGAATGGTTGAAAGTGAATAAAAAGTGTTAGTTCAAACATGAGTAGTAGGCCCATGTGCCCTGGGATAGCTCACATTTGCATTACGATTAACATTATTCTTTTAATATATGGTGCTTGAGCAAGATATCAAGTAGATTCATCCTACATGGAAAGTCCCTATATAAGTATGAGAGAAACCTTTCTTATGCCATTACCGCCACCACCTCAAGATGCCTTGATCATTGCAAGGTAACCCACTACCTGGCAGCTAGCCACTACCTCCTCTATTGTATATGTACATGCTTCCCGGTAGATATCATCAGGGATGGAATCCAAGCAACTCTCTGGAGGAATGTTTACCTGGAAGAGGAAATTTTAGAGCGTTAAACTCTTAATACCTCGCACAAAAGAAGAACTAAAAAAAATAGCAAATAAGAAATAAGACTTACATGAGATACACTCAATTGAAGTGTTGGTACTCCTGCTGCTAAAGCATTTAGTGACGAACCAATCTTATCCCCCAATGCTCCCATTGATGCAATAGGTGGCCCTAGGAATATCATGCCCTTTGAATTCAGTGCATCTTTGGCAGCTGGGGGTTCTCTGATGCATGACCCCTACCAGGCCAAACCGCATTAAGAGAGGTTTTAATTTTTGAATATTGTTGTTCCTAGACAATTATTTCAGCTACCAAGTTAACTTGGTAAAGGTCATACCGAAAGGAAAATGAGAGGAGGAGCATACCATTTGTGTTTGCTACTTGTTTATTAGTAGATGCTGTTAAGAGACCGGTGCTACCATCCAATAGGCACTATTGGATATCTTTCCCCTGTTTATATCTTCCCCTGCCCCATTTCATTTGCTATTGGGCTACCAACTCCTTATAATTATAAAATTTATGTATTGTTAATTTCAATTATTCGAGGATGCACTTTGATTATGGGTACTCTAAATGCATGAATAGAGTAATCATAATGACCTACCTGGTAGTGTTGCTTTATCTTATAGTAATGATTTTGCTTGATATGAATGCAGACAGAAAGAGAGTGTGTGTGTTCACCAGTTTGTACACGAACTCCATGCCGGTATCCCCACCACCTTGCTTTCTAGTTGGATTGGAATAATAAATTAAAAAACACTACAAGAAATTGGTGCAATGATGGCACTTTGGGTTGAGTTATTGCGGCATATTTTACAAATGTCGTCATATGTGAAGATATACCGACATTTTATTAAAAATGCCGTCATATATAAAGGTATAACGACGCATGGGTTTAAATGCCATCATATATAAATATATAACGACGTTTGATCACAATCGCCATTAAATAAAGTAGTTTCCACGGCGGTTTTTTAACAAGCGCCACTGTAATTTACAATGTAATAATGGTTTTTTTTTTTTTTTTAACGGCGTTTTCAAAGAAAATGCCGTTGTATTTCACAATACAACGGCGCTTATAGATAAACGCCGTATAAAGTAATAGTTTTCAGCGAAAGAAAACCCCAAAATCTTTTCACATCCCCGCGCTTTCCATCTCCATCTCAAAAACATTTTTCGTTTCTCCCACTCTTTCCATCTCTCTCTCAAAGTTCTCTCAAGTCTTTTTCCCCTTTCTACCGTCAAACTTCTCTGAAATCCCTTTCAAAAGACAGAGCAACTATGAATCGGCGACACTAATTCTCGCAAGTCCCACAAGGTTCGATCCCACTGAACCCTTCTTCTCTGTTTTTTTCTTACATGTTTTGATTTGTCAGAAAGTGTTAGTTCTTGTATTGTATTTGATCTGTTGTTAGTATTTCAAGTTTTTTGTCCATATTCTTTTGTTTAGGGTTTCTGTTGTTAATTCTGTTGTTTTAAATTTTCTTTTTTTAATCTTAAACTCTCCTTTCTCTCTTGCTCTCTGTGTTTCTGCTTCGATTCATTCTGTGTTTGTCTTTGGATTTGCTTATGTTTATATATGTAATGTGGTTTTCATATTTAAGGGGGGAGAGTATTTTCTACTTCTCTCTTTCGTCTTCGTTCATTCGATTCTTTTGCTTCGTTTAAGCACCAAAGAAGATTGGTTTGATTTCTGAAATTCTAATAGGGATTATCGTCGGCATCTGATGAACACATTTATGTGTGAAATCTTAGGGCATAAAACATACATTTTACCACATTGGACAGAGTTACTCGGTGCTTTCTTGTGCTTTTCAGATTTTAGGTGAATTCTTGTGAAAATGGAGGAGATGATGCTAAGAAAATGTTTTTAAGCTATGTAGAGGTGTTAACGGCATGGATGCATAGCCCATCGAGTCAGCTTCGTAATGGTTCAAACGGCACTTGATTTCGAGTTGAAATGAAGAAGTTATGGCCGTTTCCGTAACGATGCGCGAAAATGGTCTATAGGGGTTTATTTATAATTATAAACAGTCGGACGGGGATAAAGTGAAGCGGAAGTTCGAATTTCAGGGGCCTTAATGCAATTATCAAAAGTTACTTTGCTGTACCCTAAAGATTCCATTTGTAAGGCTCTGGACAGTCCAACTTCAACTTGAGATATCTTGGGCTCCCCAACTCCAAATTGGACGAAATTTGGGTCTATTTTGGGTGATTTTGCGCAAGGAACACAATGGTGAGGCCTATATAAGTACCCCATGCTCCACGTTTTTTGAAGGACAGAATGGGTATTTTATTTATTCTTAAAGGAATCCTAGTCATCACCCTTATTCTCTCTCTCCTCCAACTTCTCAAGGGCACTTTTGGAATTCTACTTGGGATAGATTTATATTTTCTCATCTATGGAAGGTTGAAAAATCAAAGATGCTTTGATTTTATTGCTTGGAGAAGATATCTACAAAGAAAAGGAAGCACTTGTTAGAATTGGAAGTTTATTTTTCTAGAAATAGAAGGTCTATGTAAACAATCTTCTCTTCTTCTTTTTTTCTATTTTCTTTTTTCTTTTTTCTTAGGATTCAAGGCATTGTAAAAGAGGAAAGAGAAGAGAATATTCTCTTTTCTTAGGGAATATTTCTCCTACACTTCCATCTTCTCTCTTCTCCTCTCTTCCACCTATAAATACCCCCTACCTCTCTTGTAAAAATTGCTCATTCACTTAGTGAAATTTCTTCTCTTCTTCTCCTTCTAATTTATGATTTTTGGCTTTTCTAAGTTCTAGTTTGCTTTTATGATTTTTAATTAATGGTTATAATAAGTTTAGTTTATGCTTTAATTTCAATTTAAGTCTTCAATTGGGTTGTAATTTCTTAATTCTAGTTTAGGTTTTAAGCCTTCTAGTCTAAGTTCTTAAGTTGATGACAAGACTTGAAGATTTAGAAGAGGAGGCCATGGTAAGTTTATACAAGTATTCAAACTTTTCAATTACATTCATGCAAGCACATCCAGGTTTTACTATCTAAACTTTCAATCTCATTCTCCATCTCCTCTATCTCTCTCTATCTTCTTCTTCTTCCCCCTCTATTTCTTTTATTTTAATTTTATATGATTGTGGTTTATAGATGCATTTTTATTCCCTTATTTCTTTTTATGTGGTTAGTATGTGTGGTTGCATTTTTATTCCTTTCAATTCGCTTTAGTTTGATAGGTTAGATGCTCATGTGTTAGGACGCCGATTTAATCCCTTAATTTTGTTAGATGCTTATGAGTTAGGATGCATTGATTTTCGTTTGTTTAATTAGTTTAATTTAACACTTTAATTTGGTTAACTTTGCATTACTTTTAAGTTAGTTAAATAGAGTGGCGTATATCTCCTCGTGTTCGACCCGTAGCTACGATTGACCCGTACGCTTGCGGTTTTATTTTAACTTAAACAAGTTTTTGGCGCCGTCGCCGAGGAGATTATTGTCCATTTTATTTATTTGATTTTTAAGTAGTTCGAAGTGTTTTAGTTTATTATTTTCTCTTCTTTTTTTTGAAAAAAAAAAAAAAATCAGTTTTTGAAAACCTCTTCTTGTTTCTCTTCTGTTTCAAATAGTGTGCGCCCAATCTAAAGTCCTTCATATGCTTCAACCCTCCATCTTTTGGTGTCCCTCATAGGATTAAGTTACCTATGACGCTACATCTTGACTTGGTTGGATGGATTGACATGTGACTTATCTTTGGAGGTGACCACTCTTGATAACAGGAAAGCGACATAGTGAGAGTGTTGGAAACATAAACGTATAGTAGACCTCCATTCTACATCAGAATCCATATTAGAGTCGCACATAGGGGGCTATAGAAGACTATACGGGTTCCCTTGCTGTCAACCTATATGGCATCCTTACAGCTTTTGAACCATTATTTCGCTTTTTGAGGGATAGAGATGCACTATCTACCTTGGGCTCCCTCTTGTTTCTAGTTTTTTTTTTTTTAGTGTTTTTTTTTTCTTTAATTTTTCTAAAGGAGACATCATATTTGTTTAGGTGGCTAAGGTGTGGACTCTTGATTCAAATAATCGTCTTATTAGAAGACCACCTTCTCTACCACATTTGACCATGGGTAACCAACAACCCAAGACTCTTAAGGATAGGTTTTACCCCACCAGGGCTGCACAACCCTCATGCATTAGTCTGCTTGTTGTTACAGGGAATAACTATGAACTCAAGACCAACTTCATCAGCATGCTACCCCATTTTCATGGGATGGCTAATGAAGATGCATATCTCTTCCTTAGGGAATTTGAGGAGGTCTGTGTTCTAATTAAGGCCCAGAATTTGACTAATGATGCAGTTAGGCTTAGGTTTCTACCCTTTGCCCTTAAAGACCAGGCCAAGAAGTGGCTCTATAGACTGCCAACAAACTCCATTAATACATGGGATGAGTTCACCATTGTCTTTTTGAGAAAATTCTTCCCTCTTCACAAGACCAATAAGCTTAAAAGTGACATCCTCCAGTTCAGGCAGAAACCACATGAGTTATTTTCTAAATTCATGGAAAGATTCAAGGACCTCCTCTTAGAATGCCCTCATCATGGTTTTGACTTGTGGCAGCTATGCCAAATTATTTATGAGGGTATTGGTTATCAGACCAAGCAACTTGTAGAGTCTATGTGTCCAGCAGGCTTTACTTCTTTTTCTGAGGAGAATGATGCATGGACATTCTTAACCAACTTGGCTGATAAGACTAGGGAATGGGAATCTTTCCAAGAGGCTGAAAGGACCACTAAGGGGTATCTTATTGAGGGTATGCCAGCCAAGGAGGCCAAACATGACAGCCTCATAAAACGGTTGGAATCCATAGTTCTTAAAGAGTCTATACCAGTTAATCCGGTCAACCAGGTCAACCATGTGTAGGTATGCAGTTGGTGCCAAACCCCTGGACACCTTTCTGAGGAATGCCCCAACACCTTGGTGGGCAATTCCAGCACTGAGAATGTAAGTGCTCTCTACCAAAATAACCCATATAGCAATACTTACAATCCAGGATGGAGAAATCACCCCAATTTCTCACGGAATCAAGGGAACCAAGCAGGCCCATCCAACTTTAGCCATCAAGGCCAGGTTGGTGCCCAAAGGACCAACTATGCACCACAAAGCCAAAGAATGTCTCCTAACCCCTTTCCCCCTCATCCTCATCCAGGACCTTCTATTAATTCTGCTAGGCCTCCTCTCCTTGCACCTTATCAGCAACCCCCAGGGTTTACCAATACAGGAGAGGCAACAAGACTGAATGAGATGGACAACAAGATAGCTCTTCTCATGACAAGCCACAATAACATGGAAAAATAACTCACCCAGCTTGTCACAATCCTGCATGAGAGGAAAACAGGGAAGTTACCTAGCTAGCCTGAGCCAAATCCTAGGCATCAGGTTCATATTCAGCAAGGTACCCAAGCTCCTCCAACCAATGTTGCACAAGGCCAACAGCACCAAGGGCCCTCTAGACAGGTAAATGTTGTTTATGCTTTAAGGAGTGGCCGTGAGTATCAACAGGTTAGTGCACCTCAGTCTTTACCATCTCATACTCCTGTTGACTCTCCCCCTTCTGAAGAGGCCATTGAAGTGCCTACTGTTTCAGGTTCGTCTGATGAACCTAAAGATATACCAGATGATTTGGTTGAGGAAACCAAAGAGGATTCTATTGAGGAAGTTAAAAAGACCAACCCTGAAAGAATTTATACCCCACCTGCCCCTTTCCCAAATAGGTTGGTTAGCAAGAAGTCTCCTTCTGTGGAGAAGATATTGGATGTGTTCAAACAAGTTCAGGTGAATATCCCCTTGTTGGATGCTATTGCCCAGATCCTCGCTTATGCTAAAGTCCTCAAAGACTTATGCACCCAAAAGCGGACCACCAATGTGCCCAAAAAGGCATTCTTGGCTGCTAACATTAGTTCTCTAATCTCACAGCCAGTAGCAGCCAAGCATAAGGATCCTGGAAGCCCCACCATCTCTTGCACTATAGGCCATACCACTATTGATCATGCTTTATTGGACCTTGGTGCAAGTGTGAACCTCTTACCCTTTCATGTCTACCAACAACTGGGATTGGGAGAACTAAAATCGACCAAAATTACTCTTCAACTTGCAGATCGATCGGTTAAAGTTCCTAAGGGAATGATTGAGGATGTCCTGTTGAAGGTTGGGGAATTTATTTTTCCTGTGGATTTTATTATTTTAGATACCCAACCCACTGCCAACTTCAAGGACCAAATCCCAATTATATTGGGTAGACCATTCCTAGCTACCAGTAATGCTTTAATCAATTGCAGGAATGGTCTCATGAAATTATCTTTTGGCAATACTTCTGTTGACTTCAATGTGTTTAGGTTGGGCAAGCAGCCTGACATGGATGAAGAGGTGCATATGCTTCAAGGATTTCCCGATGATATTGATACGTTCTTTGAGATTGATTTTGATTCGGGATTTCAAGAATGTATGCAAGAATTGGAGGGTGTTGATGATACTCCCTTATCTGAGGTCTGGAGCATCCAACCACCTTTGGAGCCCCTTGGACCCCTATCCACTTCCATTCCCAAATCCTCTATTATTGAGCCCCCCACATTTGAGTTGAAGGCATTGCCCTCCAACCTCAAGTATGCCTTCTTAGGACATGATCATACTCTTCCTGTTATTATTGCTTCTGATTTGACTTCTATTCAGGAAGAAGAGTTGATTAAGCTTCTAAAGGACCATAAGGAAGCCATAGGTTGGACCATGTCTAACATCAAAGGTATTAGCCCCTCCATTGTCCAACATCATATACATCTGATGGAGAGTTCCAAACCTTCTAGGGAACCCCAAAGGAGGGCTAATCCTGTGATGAAAGAGGCAATCAAGAAAGAGATCCTAAAATGCTTGGATCATGACATCATTTATCCTATTTCTGATAGCCAATGGGTGAGTCCTGTGCAGGTTGTGCCTAAGAAAGGAGGAGTCACTATAGTTGAGAATGCCAATAATGAGTTGATTCCAACCCGTATCCAAACGGGATGGAGAGTGTGTATTGACTATAGAAAATTGAATGCGGCAACTTGAAAGGACCACTTCCCCTTGCCTTTTATTGATCAGATGTTAGAGAGACTAGCTGGCCATAAATATTATTGTTTTCTTGATGGTTATGCAGGCTATAATCAAATCCCTATTGCTCTAGAGGACCAACACAAAACCACTTTCACATGCCCTTATGGAACCTTTGCTTACCGGCGTATGTCTTTTGGGCTTTGTAATGTCCTTGCTACATTCCAAAGGTGCATGATGAGTATCTTTTCTGATATGGTAGAGCACTTCCTAGGGGTGTTTATGGATGATTTCTCTATTCACGGTTCTACCTTTTCTCATTGCTTGCATCATCTCTCTTTGGTTCTTAAAAGATGCATAGAAAAGAACTTGGTCCTGAATTGGGAGAAGTGCCACTTCATGGTGAAGCAAGGCATAGTTCTTGATCACATTGTGTCCAAAGAAGGGATAAAGGTTGATAGATCTAAGGTGGACCTTATAGCCAATTTACCACCACCCAAGAGTGTGAAGGACATTAGATCTTTTCTTGGCCATGCAGGTTTTTATAGAAGATTCATCAAGGAATTTTAGCCAGATAGCTAGACCTCTCACCTTTCTTTTGGCAAAGGACTGCCCATTTGATTTATCTTCTGAGTGTCATGATAGTTTTGAGCAATTGAAAAGAGCGTTGACTTCAGCCCCCATTATTCAAGCTCCAATTTGGACAGTTTCATTTGAGCTTATGTGTGATGCCTCTGATTTTGCTATAGGGGCTGTTCTTGGGCAAAGAATCAACAAATTGCCCCATGTGATTTATTATGCAAGTAAGACTCTTAATGATGCACAACTTAATTATACCACTACTGAGAAAGAATTTTTAGCTATTGTGTTTGCTTTAGAGAAGTTTAGGCCCTACTTGGTTGGATCACATGTGATTGTTTATACTGACCATGCAACTATCAAATATCTTGTGCAGAAGAAAGATGCCAAGGCTCGCCTCATTAGGTGGGTCCTTTTGTTGCAAGAATTTGATCTTGAAATTAGGGATAAGAAAGGATGTAAAAATTTGATTGCAGACCATCTATCCCGACTGCCTAATTCCTTGACTATTGATTCTCCAGTCAACGAGAATTTTTCTGATGAGTATCTGATGGCAGTGTCTAGTGAACCTTGGTTTGCTGACATTGTTAATTATCTGGTTACGGGTGTGACACCTGCACATTGGTCCACCCAAGATAAGAATCATTTCTTTTCACAAGTTAAGTATTTCTTTTGGGATGATCCTTATCTTTTTAAGACTTGTCCGGATTAGGTAATCCAGAGATGTGTTCCTGATCATAAGCAACAATCTGTCATATCTTTTTGCTATGATTAGGCTTGTGGAGGCCATTTTGGGCCTAATAAAACTGCGGCCAAGGTTTTACAGTGTGGATTTTATTAGCCTAGTCTGTTTAAAGACGCTTTTACTTATTGCAAGGCATGTTCTTCATGCCAATCCTTAGGGCGTCTTACTAAGAGAAATATGATGCCCCTCAACCCAATTCTGGTGGTTAAGGTGTTTGATGTATGGGGTATTGATTTCATGGGGCCTTTCCCTAACTCTTTTGGTAACCTGTACATATTACTTGCTGTGGACTATGTGTCCAAATGGATTGAGGCAGTTGCTTGTAAGACCAATGACCATAAGGTGGTTGTGAAATTTTTGAAGGAGAACATCTTCTCCCGTTTTGGTACTCCCCGGGCTATCATTAGTGATTGGGGCAAGCATTTTTGTAATCGGCCTTTTGAGGCCCTCATGAGAAAGTATGGTGTCGTCCATAAGTTGGCCACACCCTACCATCCCCAGACCAGTGGCCAGGTTGAGGTTTCAAATAGGCAGATCAAGCAAATTCTTGAGAAAACCATCAACCCAAACCGCAAGGATTGGTCTAACCGGTTGGTAGATGCGTTGTGGGCCCATAGGACAGCCTTCAAGATCGATCTTGGTCAATCTCTGTACCGTCTGGTGTATGGAAAGGCATGTCACTTACCTGTAGAGATTGAACACAAGACCTTTTGAGCTATCAAGAAGCTTAACTTTGACCTACCCACTGCAGGTGCCCATAGGAAACTCCAACTATCTGAGTTGGAAGAGCTTAGGAATGAGGCATATGAGAATGCCCGGATTTACAAGGAAAAAACCAAGGCTTTCCATGATAGGCACATTTTGAGAAAATCTTTTGAGGTAGGCCAAAAAGTTTTGTTGTACAATTCTCGTTTGCATATCTTTCCAGGTAAGCTGCGTTCTAGATGGGATGGCCCCTATATTGTTCAAAAAGCTTATCCTCATGGGGCTGTTGAAGTCCTCAATCCAAGTACAGGAGCTACTTTCAAGGTCAATGGCCAAAGATTGAAGCCGTACATAGAGATGCCTACTCCAGTTGAAGAAGAGGTCATGGATCTCCATGAGCCTCTTTACCTTCACCCCTAATATCCTGGTATGTATCCCCTCCCTTGTCTTTGTTCTTTCTTTTCTGCATGCATTGAGGACACTGCATGAATTAAGTGTGGAGGGGTGTGTTGGACTTTAATTGTGAATTTTGATTGTGGCGATAGTTTTTTGTTATATGCATAAGTCTCTTCGATTTGCAAAGCGAGAGTGAGAGGGAATTAGGTGCCCTCCTAGCATGCGAAATAATAAAAAAATCCTTTTTCGAGGATGGTAGTTGGTTTGTATCCGGTGATGGGGATTGAGTTTGAAAATATGAGGGCTACTTCATGTGATGGTTAGATTCCTCTATGTGTTTATGGACCCCTTTGATCTTTTGGCTAGTAGTTGAGACCAATTTGTTTGTGGCAAGGCATGAAAATGAAAGTGAATGAAAAAAAAAAAAAAAAAAAAAAGAGAGAGAAACAGAAAGAAAAGTGGAATTCCTTGGGACTAGACAGGGCACTGTGCCTCATGAAGCAGGGTGACTTGATCAAAATTCCTTGGAAGGAAACTCAAAAAAAAAAAAAAAAAAAAACTCTTGCATCAATGTCTCAATGTCTTATGGATACATGCAAAAAGCAAAGCTACCAAGTATTTGGGTGTCTGGTGTATGCTCCACCATGTCATTCAGAGAACAGTAGTAAAGTAGAAAAAGAGTTTGTTGTTGAGAAAAAAAAAAAAAAAAAAAAAAAACTTTTGCCTTAAAGCCTGGAAAAGAAAGTATGGTAAAAAATACTCAATGCCTAAGTCTTTGATTCCATTAGTACTATGAGTGGTTTACTTGAAGGTGAGTAGTGTTCAGAAAATATGAGGAGATCCCTTGACCTTGATGCATGCTTGTTACTTGAATTGATGTGGGGTGATAAAATTCAAGTGTGGGGGAACCTTTGGCTCCTTAATCTTTAGTTGAGCATTTTTTTGAGATTGTGTGCCCTATCTTACTTATGCCATGAGAAAAATTTACGTCATTCTTTTTGATTTATTGAATTTTGGGTGCATATTCACTGTAAACACCCACGAGACATAACTCGTCCACTAGGGGTAACCTAGGGGTTGAAAGGCTTGTTGCACATGCTAAGTGCAACTATGATTCCTACGAAAGTGAGTTAGGGTTTTTTTTGCATTCTAGGTTAGTTTATCTTTTGCTTTACTTGAGGACAAGTAACGTTCAAGTGTGGGGGAATCTGATGAACACATTTATGTGTGAAATCTTAGGGCATAAAACATACATTTTACCACATTGGACAGAGTTACTCGGTGCTTTCTTGTGCTTTTCAGATTTTAGGTGAATTCTTGTGAAAATGGAGGAGATGCTGCTAAGAAAATGTTTTTAAGCTATTTAGAGGTGTTAATGGCATGGATGCGTAGCCCATCGAGTCAGCTTTGTAACGGTTCAAACGGCACTTGATTCCGAGTTAAAACGAAGAAGTTATGGCCGTTTCCGTAACGACGCGTGAAAATGGTCTGTAGGGGTTTATTTATAATTATTAACAGTCGGACGGGGATAAAGTGAAGCAAAAGTTCGGATTTCAGGGGCCTTAATGCAATTATCAGAAGTTACTTTGCTGTACCCGAAAGATTCTATTTGGAAGGCTCTGGACAGTCCAACTTCAACTTGAGATATCTTGGGCTCCCCAACTCCGAATTGGACGAAATTTGGGTTTATTTTGGGTGATTTTTCGCAAGGAACACAATGGTGAGGCCTATATAAGTACCCCATGCTTCACATTTTCTGAAGGACAGAATGGGTATTTTATTTATTCTTAAAGGAATCCTAGTCATCACCCTTACTCTCTCTCTCCTCCAACTTCTCAATGGCACTTCTGGAATTCTACTTGGGATAGATTTATATTTTCTCATCTATGGAAGGTTGAAAAATCAAAGATGCTTTGATTTTATTGCTTGGAGAAGATATCTACAAAGAAAAGGAAGCACTTGTTAGAATTGGAAGTTTATTTTTCTAGAAATAGAAGGTCTATGTAAACAATCTTCTCTTCTTCTTTTTTCTATTTTTTTTTTCTTTTTTCTTAGGATTCAAGGCATTGTAAAAGAGGAAAGAGAAGAGAATATTCTCTTTTCTTAGGAAATATTTCTCCTACACTTCCATCTTCTCTCTTCTCCTCTCTTCCACCTATAAATACCCCCTACCTCTCTTGTAAAATTGCTCATTCACTTAGTGAAATTTCTTCTCTTCTTCTCCTTCTAATTTATGATTTTTGGCTTTTCTAAGTTCTAGTTTGCTTTTATGATTTTTAGTTAATGGTTATAATAGGTTTAGTTTATACTTTAATTTCAATTTAAGTCTTCAATTGGATTGTAATTTCTTAATTCTAGTTTAGGTTTTAAGCCTTCTAGTCTAAGTTCTTAAGTTGATGACAAGACTTGAAGATTTAGAAGAGGAGGCCATGGTAAGTTTATGCAAGTATTCAAACTTTTCAATTACATTCATGCAAGCACATCCAGGTTTTACTATCTAAACTCTCAATCTCATTCTCCATCTCCTCTATCTCTCTCTATCTTCTTCTTCTTCCCCCTCTATTTCTTTTATTTTATTTTTATATGGTTGTGGTTTATGGATGCATTTTTATTCCCTTATTTCTTTTTATGTGGTTAGTATGTGTGGCTGCATTTTTATTCATTTCAATTCGCTTTAGTTTGATAGGTTAGATGCTCATGTGTTAGGACGCCGATTTAATCCCTTAATTTTGTTAGATGCGTATGAGTTAGGATGCATTGATTTTCGTTTGTTTAATTAGTTTAATTTAACACTTTAATTTGGTTAACTTTGCATTACTTTTAAGTTAGTTAAATAGAGTGGCGTATATCTCCTCGTGTTCGACCCGTAGCTACGATTGACCCGTACGCTTGCGGTTTTATTTTAACTTAAACAGCATCGCTTTGAGGGCATGAGGTTTATGGCCTGTGGGGTGTTGATATATCATACTACAGTACTAATACTACTGGGTATGGTCGTATGGAACATGGATAGAGTCAGATCGACCTCCACTAACTTCTCTGTCAATGATTGAGTCAATTCAAGAAAAAGGAGAGGAGGAGAAAGATGGAGAAGATGTTGACATTTCAGCAAGCAATCAATATAAAATAGAGCAGTTAAAGAGATGGGTAGAACTTATAAAACATAAAAGGATGGTTAAAGGTGGAGAAGGGGAGAGGAGAAGAGTGGAATGGAGAGATGCCATTCTAGTGAATAGGAGTCAATGTAGAAAGACAATAGGAGAAGTGTGGTTTTGTGTCTTCAGAGAATGTCAACCCAACCCAATCCCATAGAATTCAAATTCACCATTTTTATATTCTTTACTATTAGGTAACAGGTAGGACACTTTCTTTTTTTAAAGAGGAAATTGAAGAAACCACCCAAGATTTCTGTTTTTTTTTTTTCTTTTCCACCTTTGAAGGTGCATGAAGGAATATCTCTCTCTATCTCTCTATCTCTGTGTGCTGTAATGGGAGTGTCGAAGAAGATATAGAAAACAAAGAATGGCATCCCTTGTATACAAACAATGGCGTACGACTAGAGATTAATACCACCCACATTATGAAATTCCACAATAAGAGATTAAGAGTGCTTGAATTGCCCAACAAATGTGTATGATCAAGCCAAATTAATGAAGCTAACCGCATCTGCATTATATACTTGAGATGAACTCAACATGAAGGAAATGTCTATTTCTGTTGAGTTACTCTCCTTTCTAGGTTTAGCCAGAAAAAGAGAACAAAAAGGATAGAGAAGAAAATAAAAGCAACTATTCTCAGTTCATCACCATCTATAATCAAAACAGCTACTCATAGAAAGAGGTTTAAAGGGAAGAACTTATAAGCACATGTACTTTGAGAGTACTATTAAGCAAAAACGTCACAGTTTCTCCCCTTCCCCAAAGCAAATTGACAAGGTTTTTGAGTCGCTTACCTAAATTTTATTTTTCTTTCTATCTGCCAAGATCATCTTTACTGAAGATGATTAGCGCCACCTCCAAAGGATCAACCAGAACCCGACTTCATTTCTGGATCCAAGGAACTGATATCAATACCATGTTGTTCTCTTTGTGATAATCCACCTCCCATGCTCCTTACCATCCCTCCAACACCTAAGAAGTCTCTTGTTAACCTATCAGATCCTCCAAGACTCACTGTAAGATTTTGATGCAACTTGGGTTCTTCCATGTTTCCAAAATTGGTATTCTGATGGTGTTGTTCTTCCAATGACATTCTGTTTGTATTGAATCCACCAAAATTGGTCTCTTGTTCATGTGCACCACTATTACAATTCACTCCAAAGGTAGGGATTCCTCCTGAAGCACCTCCAAAAATGGAGGAGCCACCATTTGCTAGAGAATTCATTAGATCTTGGAGATGATTTTCATTTTCCATCTGTGACAATGTTTCACCCCCACCACCTCCAAAATTAGCCCTAAAATTAGCAGTCAAGTGAGACCTGTCAGATTTAGGACCACTTAATGAAGAACTGCCAAAACCTCTAAGCAAAGAACCACTTCCACTGCTTGCTCTTGAACCCATTTGAGCAGCTTTTTGAAGCAAAGCTGTTGCAGACATTTGAGGAATAACAACTTCATTTTGTACTGAATTGTTGTAAAGAGAAGAGACACTTGACCCAATGTGATCACCCATTAGGTTAGAAGAAAAGAGGGAATTTCCTTCTCCACCAGCATTTCCATTGAACTGTTTAGGAATTAGTAACCCAGAAGAGGACAATTGACTGTTGTTATTGTTGACATTGTTGCTATTATTGATGCTGCTATTGGAAAAAAAGCCTGAGATTGAAGAGATTGGCAGCAGCTACAGCTGCAGAAGAAGAGGAATTACTTGTATTGCTTTGAAGTTCAAGTAGTTGCATTAGTCCATGGAATGTCTTATTTTGTAACAGTCCATGGTGGGGCTCTTCATGGTATTCTTGATTTGAAGCTCCTGGTAGGAAGAAGGCAGATGAATGGGTTTGCTGAGGTGATCGAAACGATGAAGAAGGATTCGATTGCGAGATGAAATGATTAAATTGTGCTCCTCCGGCACCATCCCTTTTTAGAGGAGTAGAACCTCCTTGACCTTACATATTTCCGACATCAAAATTCTATACAATTGATTTGCTTCCGCCCACCATCCCTTTTCCTACAGATCTATACTAAAGCTTACAGATAAGATGTTTTTTTTAAGTTATAAATCATTTAAGTGTATCAGTTTTTGGGTAGACAGTTTGACTGCATTTGTATTTTTTTGAAAAATGTTGAAATTGATGCTACCCACTAGGATATTTGGGTGTTTTGAATTAGTTTGTTGGCACAATAGCTTATCAATGTGTGGGATCTTTCATATTTATTGCAAAGCCTCTCCCTATCAGACTAGTTCTTGAGTCTCCTCTCAATTAGAGGAACATGAAGGAAAAGAAAAAGAAACAAAAATGAAAAGGACAGTTATTGGATGTCTGCTTTCAGTAATGGAGAGCACCTTGATCTAAAAAAATGAAAAAACAGGGCCCTGCTCTTACCTGCCATTCATTGCTTCTTTTCTCAGTAATTTCTTTGTCTTCCCTAATCCCAATCATTTGTATCTCCCTGTCATACCCAGACCTATATCATCCAATCAAGTCCTTCTGGGCTGAAGATCGCATCTCATGATAAATATCTTATTAAAATCTGACCTGTTTCAAATTGTAGAAACAGGTCAGATATCCATCTTTGGATGTTATGAGATTGCAGCCTGAGGCTAGATATCCATCTCCTTCTGGGATGGTTTATTGGGTTTTATTAGGCATGGTAATGGGGTAGGGTTATGAGATTGCAGCCCTGAGGTTAGATATCCATCTCTGGATGTTATGCATAAGGTGAGTGGGGTCATTGCATTGGTTTTTAGCCAGTCATATGAAATAGCATGTAATGGAAAAGATAGATAAGAAGAATTTTTAATCCTCAATGGCGGTCTGGTTGGAGAAAAGCAAATTGGATAAAAGGTTCAGGAGGGATGAGTCTCTTAGGTGCTCAGTTATAAGACGTAGAGGTCTTGCTACCTAGAGTCTCTTTGAGAATGGGCAAGAGACAAAACGATGTCACATTGTTGCCTATTCAAAGTTTTTTTTTTTTTTAAATGAGAAGAGAAATATTATAAAACAAAAGAAAAGATTACACAGTATTGAGAAGAGTATCTACTCTCACCAACAAAACAGGAAGGGGAAATAAATAAATAGAGTTTATTGTAGCAGAAGTAACTTGAGAATGACTAGAGTTTATTGCAGGTCTATGAGGTTTACATTGAGACTACATAAATAAGAACAGCTCCATCTACTATGATCTAGTCCTTATTCACTAGTCAAAAGCTTTAGCCCAAGTTTTAAAACCACTAAATTTGAGAATGCTTACAGCAATCTGGAAGCAATATATTGTATTATATTGTATGACAATTATAATGGATCACCAATATATTCATGATGTCTTTACTCTCTCACTCTTTCACTCAAAATGCAAACCCACCAAAGGAGAGATGGCAGTAACATAAATCAGGCGACAAGAGATATCATAGTAAGTATTTGTCAAGGTTCATAATGTTTATAAAATTTATGCATATTCTTGGGTATCTATTGGAATGTCCGTTGTTAACCTGTTATACATTGGTTTATAGGATAAGTTTGAAGAGAAATTGGAAGAACTACCCCCATAAATGAGAGAGACGAGTGTTGTCCAAAACGATCTTTTTGTGGAAGCATTTGGCATTGATCCTCCAGGCCGAGTGCGAGGTGCAGGCCTAGGCGTAAAGCCGAGTACTCTTGGCCTTACACAAAGAAATATTGAGGAGAGACGGGAGAAAGAAGAAAGACAAAGAGAATTTGCAAGCATGAAGGAAGAAATTGTTGATTTGAAACGTGTTGTAGCTGATCTATTCCAAATACTTCGGGGTAGAAGTAGTTCGGAAAGTTCAACTCACTTATGTAAGTAATAAAATTATAAAATTTTGTTGGTTTTTTATTTTAATTTTTATCTGAAGTACTATATATATTGATTTTTCTCACCCATTCATTTGAACAGCTGATAATTGAGGCCATTGCATCAGTTGGCTTATTTTTTGTCCGTCTATCTATACAGGTATGCTTTCAGTACTTTCAAGATTTGAGTTTCATTTGAACTGTTGAATGGATTAGTTTTGAGTTTGATTTGGGTTCTTTTGACAGTCTTCTTCCTACTCTTTAATCTTCTTCCTACTCTTTAACAAACCCCAACTTTGAACAACATACGCATGTGAAAACAAACCCCAAACCCCCGGCACCGGCTTAAGCTATGTTGTTCAAGAACTATTCATGTGCCACAATTGGAATTGTTATGTTTGGTTTGTTCAGAAATAGCGTCCGGTATCTATATTCAAGGATTGTAATCTTGATTTTTACATGTTACAGGGATTGCTACCAAGAGACCGTAATTTTCTTTATTTCCTGATGTGTTTCTATAATATTTGAATTCATCTGTCCCTCAATTCCTGAATATCAATAAGAGATCAAATCTAATGAATTAAAAATTAATGAACAAAAAAGCAAAATCCATGCTGTTATTAAGTTTCTGTAAAGACTAGTAGTAAGAAGACCCCTCTATAGAATATTTGTTCATATGAATGTCTATTTACCCAATGACATAAACATTTGCCAATTAGTTTTTGGTATTTTCTATTCAGGTCTTTCTCTCTCAAAAGATGGAGAAAGGGCTCTTCTTGGTCCCAAGACCCATATGTGGTGTGGTTCATGCTGCGGATTCTACATCCAAGTAGCAACATTTATTTTTCTACTTCATCTAATGTTTCAATTTTACACAATTATAGGTAGGTATATTATCTTAAGAAGTTATAGGAGTCAGTACCTCGTAAAGTTAGGACTGGAAGCGGGCAAATGTATGGCTTCATCAGAATCTGGTATCTCCATTGTAGATTTCCCAGCACTCCATCTGACTCTAGATCTTTTTGGTTACTTTCAAATAGCTTAGTTTCATCAATTTACATCATTCTCAAGTTACCTAGTACCCTCTCATGGTTTATAGATTCTTCTCAGTTTTGAATCTCCAGAGTAGGTTATTATTTTGATTTAATCTGCTTCAACTTTCAGATGCTATGAGCTTAACATCCTCATCTATGGATGCAGGCATAGCTATGATGTCACTCTTTTTATTTTTATTATTTGTATTGGTACTATGATTTATTGCTTGCCATTCAATTGATTTATTGCTTGCCATTCAATGGAGTAAACTCAGGTTTGTAAAAGCTCTCAAAATCTTTGAGATGAAAGCCTATGAATCTATGGCCTGAATTACCCTATAATAAAATAAAACAAAACAAAGAAATGTCCTAATACATAAATATATAAATAATAAAAAGATAGAAATCAAAATATGAGCTAGATGGTTTTGTGCAGGTATAAACTTGACAGCAATCAGAACTGATCTAGAAGTTGCTGATATTTAAAGGCTAAAGCTCATGAAGAATATAAAACAGAGATGGGGTTGGGTGACTTGGTTGAATCAGTTTAATATTCCTCCTGGAGAAGTTTATGTAGTTTACTTTGATCATTTTATGGGTCTTGATTGATGCATCAATGGTTTGATTTCCTAAAATCCATACCTAAAACAGAGACGACTGAGAGAGAGATAGAACCGGAATACAGTAAAATCCCTAAAATTCATACCTAAAAATCAATTTTGCTCAACAAATCCCTAAAATGCATACCTGTTCGGCTGATTCCTTCAAAGTATAGTGATGGTAATCCAATTCCTGAGGCAAAATCGTGTGTAACAGTATAGTTTTGTCAGATTTGGGAAGTCAAGATCAATGGAGAACGAACAAGATATAGATTCTAATTAAGTTAGAGGACAAGTATATTACTCTAAGCAGTGATGCCACTTCATCCTTGGTGATGCACCCAGACTTGTCTGTATCATACAGCTATAATCACATAAAAACAGGGTATTAGTTTTTGATTCTCTAAAGAATTCAATCTATAAATTAAATTACTGTTATATGAGTGGAATAAGTAGCAAAGTTGGTTTGCAAAAAACCACCTTCCTAGGCCATGCATATTTTACAATGAAATTCTGACTATAGTTCAATAGCCAAAGAAAAAGGCCCAAAAGAGAAGGAGGGGTGGGAGGGGGGACATTCTGATTAGGTTAGTTTGCTATCTTCAATCCAAGAAGAGTAGAGAAAGATAGGGATATGAGATCACCTGGAAACAAAGGCAAAAAGCATCATCTCCTTTTAAATTTCTGAGGGATGAGAACCCACAGAGTATCTCCCTCATATCTACTATTCCATCATGGTTACTATCAAATATTTCATAGATGCGGGGGGGGGGGGGCAAGAGGGATAAGTGAGGACATATTCATTGCTGTAAGGACCTTTTTAAATTTAGGGAGTGTAGCACTGACTCCATTTGAACACCTGCACTTGTAGAAAATTTCTAGTTTTAGAGACTTTAAGTATGATTTTTTTCTAGTTTCCTAAAATCAGAATAGATGCAGGTTCTGTCAATTTCTAAAATTTGGCAAGAGCTTCTGACATTAGCTATTTCAAGTTCTTCAAGGCACAACTGCTTATGGGTAACTCAGTTGCATACACCTCGTTTCTTCCTTCATCGTTGCAATTTCTATGGAAACAACCCTTCTGAATCTTCTTCAGGTTTTTCTCATAGCAAGCTTTATTTTCCACTTCTTGCAAAAAAAGCAACTTCTATTAGACCTACCATATGCAAGCAAAAGTGTGCTGGATGGAAAGAAAAAAAGAAAATCCCTATGACTTCTGAGCTCATACCCTGTTTTGGCTTCTGTTCCTACTTTCATATATTTTATTTTAATCTTATTGCTGTCATTAAATATGTCATTCAATTGTAATTTATGGTGCCTGTGATTGCTATGTTTGAAATAGACAAGTCAGGAGGTAGTAATTAATTAGCCAGTTAAGAACATCTAGGAAAGTTGCACAATTCAAGGCTTTGAGTGTGGGATTGAGTGTAAAGATCTGTGAAGAAGTTTTATTTATACAAGCCAGTGAAGGATGGTTGATTGGATTGTTTATCTGTCCCCATAATTTTTTGTTCTTTGTTATTGGTACTTGTGCATACCTCTTGTCACTTTCAGTCTTACTAATTAGCTTATATTGCTATTTGATGGTTTTGTGTAGGATGGAGATGGTGTTCAGGTCTTGGAATTACACTTGTGAGCTTGGTTTCCTCACTGGGAGTATAACTTTGGTGGCTTCAGAGATCCATGAACTGATATTATTTTCTTTGCTAATTGGGTTAAGAATTTTGTATAGAAGGGGGTCTCTTTGTGTCTTTTTACAGTATCGAAACCTTGATACTATGGATTTTGTGTAGGAGGGGATCTTTTGTCTTTTTGCAGTATTGGAACCTTGGAACTATGGATTTTGTGTAGGAGGGGATCTCGTCTTTTTGAAGTGTCAGAACCTTATTAGTACTTTAGACACTGTTTTTATTTCATGTTTAATGGATATTTTATATAGTTCAATTTATCTTGGCATTAGTAAAACCATCATTTTGTGGGATTTATGTTTTCTATATGAAACGAATGGCCGAAAAGATTAATATGAATGAATGCATTATATATGAAACAGGTGGCATAATGAATCTATTACATTTGAAACAGGTTAATGGAATAGATATACAAGCTGTTCTTAAATTTTTAAAAAAAAATACCACATATAGCGGCGTTTTTAAAAACGTCAGCAAAAACAAAAAGCGAGGCCACATTTACCGGCGTCTATTAACAAATGCCTCAATATTAAAAAAAGTTGTTCCGTACAACGGCGCTTTTATAAACGTCGTTTTAGTGTACTTGTCCCGGCGTTTCCTATAAACGTCGCAACAATTAGAAATTCAGTGCCTACAGCAGCACTTTTAAAAACGTTGTTGTTGGGCATTTTCCACGACGTTTGTTAGAAAATGCCGTGGTAGAGGCTCCTACACAGTCACTCCCAAAAAACGCCGTTGTACAAAAAACGCCATTGTACAAAAACGACAGTACCTTCGCCGACGTTTCTGCGGCACAAAGAATAAACGTCGTCATATTTTACGACGGCGTTTTATGGATCTATAGCGGCATTTAAAAACTCCGTCGTAGACCCAATTTCTTGTAGTGAAAGCATCTGCTGCTGAGATTTTAAAAGAAGCATGAGAATAAAAATTATCAATTGAAGATGGATCGATAGCAAAGAATATATGAGTTGTAGGTATCCTTCTAGAGAACACCGTGGTTTTGGAACACCCGGCTGCAAGTAGTGGATCTCGCCATCTCTAGAGGGGCTGCCTCAGGAGGTGAACGATCTTTGCTAGGTTTTCGATCTCTCTTGGAGGTCTCGATCACTCACCTTTAACGGCTCTCTCTCTCTCTCTCTCTCTCTCTCCATTCTCGATCTCCTTGTCGCACTCTCCTTATTCCCATCCTCGCCAAAGGCCGGCTGGATCAAGCCCCCCATTCCCAATCCCAAGCAAAGGCGAGCTGGAACCCCTTCCCTGTTTCTCCGGCACAACTAGGGCTTGATTAGCGCCTCCCATTGCTACTAGGGCTTGACAGAGTTGCGGTGAAGATCAGCATTGCAGGGCTAATGCTCAGTAGTCTGCAACAGTGGTCAGCGCTACTGTTGTTAGGGCTTTCGATGTTTTCAGTGTTTCCTCCAGAGGTTCTCCAATCTTGGTAGTCTACAGCGGAGGTTCACTGAGTTGCTTGGTGGCCTGATGCGGAAATCTTTGTTCTGATATTGAGACCTCCCTGGCTCTATTTTGTGATTGCTACGGAGTGTCTCTGAGTTGCCCTACTTCAGCATTTCAATATCTATCAGAGATCTGAGAGTGAGGTGTTGGGGTTCTTCCCCAGGCTCGAGGTAGATTGAGGTAGTGCTGCTGCCTACATCAGCATTGAAGGAGTCCACTCAATGTCTTCCCCTCTGATCTGTTGCACCCTGTTGGGTTACATCTACGGTTGAGAGGTCGAACCTCAAGCGCTAAGGACCGGTTGCTATCTGCCTTTGCGGCTGTGAAACTCATCTTCCCCAATCGATTTGGGGAAGATGAGTTATAGGTTTTTTTTTTCTTGAAGGGGTATTTTTGTAACTTTACCCCTTGATTTTAGCACTGTTAGTAATGAACTGATGGAATGGATTTATTTGTTAACGTTTGTAAACCTCAGGGGGGTACGCAGAATTTTCCAAAACTGGGGGGTAAAATCATACTTTCGTTAAACCCCAGTGGTGGTATGTGTAAATTACCCATTAAAAAAACATCTGCTGTTTTTTTTTTTTTTTTTTGGTAAAGAAAAACATCTGCTGTTGAGATCTTTAAAAGAAGCATGAAAATAAAAATTATCAATTGAAGAAGGATCGATAACATTGAATATATAAGTTCTTAAAATTATCAAGCAATAGCACATTATTAATATAAGGTCTTTTCCAAAAGAAAAACTGCCGTTAGTATCCTCTTTTACCCCCACCCCCACCTAACCTCTGGTGTTTAAAGAGAAAAGGAAAAGGGTTAATAGAATAAAAGGATCGAGGAAAGCAATATGCCTGACTTCAGACCTGAATATTGATGATATTATCAAGGGATTCGATCTACACTTCATTTTCCCACATAACCTTTCAATTGGTTTCAATTCTCAATTTGAAATAAAAAGGGACTTGAAGCATGCATTGTATTAGCTATGGCATACAATTCTTTTAATAAGAAAAAGAATACTGAGTAAACCAGTGATGGGCTGTTGCTTTAAAGTACTAGTGAGTTTATTAAAGAAGTGGAAACTTAGAGCAGTTTTTCTGATAGGAAAAACGATGAAAACTTAGATCATAACAAAAATAATAAAAAAAGAACCATCCTTGCCTAGGGAGTCCACCGAATCATTAGTGGAAGTTGGGAAACCCAAGAATGATGCACTTGATGCAGCCGTCTACCCCCCCTGGTTTCTCTAAAATGTCACATTTTGTCAAGGGATCTCCTACCCATGACCTCCAGCCTAAACTTTTGTTAGAATCAACCTAGCTTACCACATGAATGGAACTAAGCTTCTTCATTATTCTAGCTAAATAGATGTCAATCATTGTTATATGGACACAGCTCCTGCCTTATTTTGGTCATGAGGTGCCAAGGGTCAAGAAGGAAATAAAAAGAATACCAAAAAATTAAAAACAAATAAGAAAAAAGTGATGAGTTTGAGTTACAGTGAAGCAGTGAATGAAATGAAAATGGCGATGGCTAGAGATGCTGGTCCGACTGAAGTAGAGAACCTCAGCATTTTGACGACAACGATGGTGGCTTCTCCATCTGAAATTTTTTTGTAGTGCAGGGCTGTAGGTGGAAGCTTTGATTGCTTAAATAAAGTGAAGTGCACCAGGTTGAGCCAGATCTTTAGGGTTGGGCTCGGACCTCTTAAAAATTCAACAAAAAAACCTAGTTGTTTGAACAACCTGATGGGTGGACTAGAGTCGATCCTATTTTTTGGCAATTTTGCATGAAGTGTCTAAAATGCTTAGTTAAACTAGAAAAAATGTCAAGTTATCAAGTCCTAACTTCTCTATACAGCACCACTCTTCAGTATCTCTTTGATTTCCTCTTTACAAGGTGGTTCTACTACGACTGGAAGTTGAAACCCCTTTAGGCACCCAACAAGTGGCTGCTATCATTTTGCACACAGGTGTGTTACCTACAAGGAACAACAACGAGAGTAAGCCTACACAGAAAAAGCAACGATTACTTCCAAAGGTAAATTTGGGGAAGAAGAGTGTTGGGCGGAGACACCGGTGCTCGTTGAAGGCTCTGCGACACACCTCCGCTGCTGCAATGAATGAAACCCTCTGCAACCCACAACCCTCCCTCGGCTACTGCAACCTCCCATCTCACTGCACCCTTGCAATATTGACATAAGTCGCCAGCTTCCCAATCTCATATCAGAACAACAATGCAGCCACAACGTCATCACCTGACCTAAGCACGACCTCCGACCATCCCTGTCACAGAACCGAAGCAGTAAAAACCTCTTTTCCTTGGGTTCCATCGCAACCTGATCGAGACATCTCCAACACAATCAAAGTCCCAGTGTACTTTTCTAACGATTTATTTAAAGCAAATTAGGGCATCGATTGGGGAACAGAGAAAGAAAAGCGGGTGTGTATCATTCTCCCCCCCTCCCCCCACACACACATTTCATCTTCTAGTCCTTTCTCTCTCACCTTCCCTTTCAAGATCAAGATACAAGAAGTGGAAAAAGTTAGACAAAAATGAAGCGATCATCTGCAATTCGAGAGACTCCTTCCATATAGCAGAGTTTGTATAGGTGAGAAGCGCTTATCTGTGAGTGAGAGTGTGAGAGAGCGAAAGAAAGAGAAGGAAAATAGAAAGTAAAGTTGATTTGAAAGAAATGGAATGAAATAACGGTCGAGAGGAGGTGATGTCAAAGATAGGCGCCAGCTGTAGATCCGTGCTACCTGCGTGCATGCATGTCAATTAGGGCAAGGTGGGATCTGGTCAAAGATAAAAGAATACAAATAACAGTATATGCAAATAGAAATAATAGTCAATAGTTAGACAATGAGGACAGCCCACATACAGCATATCAATACATATGGTACAAATGCAGGGGAAAGGGCCAATAATTGATTGGCTTCCACCAGGGAACGATCCTCCACCAAATATATGATTATAGCATCCCCATCCATTATATTTTTAATGATGACCATAAACCTATATGGCACAATATGTACTCGAAAGAAATCAATTTTACGTCTGTCATATCTAAAAAAAATAATTGTGTGATCAACATTACACATTTCATAGGGTCACATTTTTTGTTCGTAAAAGAATTGTTGGTTGGTCGAATGGTGAGTCTCATCTCTACATGTGCTTGGGCGCAGTTGGCAGAGCCTCTGCATGTGTATACCTAGGAGTTTTTACACTTCATACATGGCACATATTGATAAAAGAGTTGATAAAGCAACAAAGATTTCCTGAGATCAAAGACGGGTACCACTTTATACTCCTCACAGTTGATATAATAAAGCCCTTCATAATCAGCTCGGTAAATGTCACCATTTGCAAGAACTCTCAAGTAAAATTCCTTCACAATTGATCCCTCTCAAGCTCTCTCTCCTCTTCCTAATTCTGATGAAACCCATCAAATTCATCTCTAAGCATATATGACGCCAATATGAGGAGGCATCATATCTGTCCCACTCCCTTTGTTATATGGTCAATCTATATTATTCCTTAAATAATTAAAGTTGGGATAGGACATAGTTCGCATTATCCACATGGCAATTTTCGAAGCTCAGTCCAACTACAAGTGAGTGTTTATTTGGATGCAGAGCAACAGAATTCTCCCATAGATTAATTACTATTATATAGGCGCGGTAATGTTTACTGATATATCTGTCACATACACTCTCTCTTCTTCCTGACATGTGGACCCCTTTGTATATAACTCGTAAAGAAATCAAATTGATTTGAAAATAAAATCATGATTAAGTGATGCTTTATCCAAATTATAAAAAAAAACAACTCAAGATTATGTGATGATATGAACTCTATGTCCAGAAAAATTGGACAACAACAAATACTTCAGGTGGATGGCAGATGAATTGTCCATATAAGAATTGCTTTCCCACATGCCATATAGGAAACTTGCATTTTCACAAACTATTATATTATGGATGTTTAGAAGCCAGAGATGAAATAACCTTTCCAAATTGTTTTAGTGGTTGTTGTCACCTTCTTAGGTCTTGGGGAAAAATAACCCTTTGCAGACTATAAACAAAAGAATAAACAATAATTGGAGTTTTTATAAAGAAATCAAGACTGATCCAGCATGCCCACGACTACTTTGAAAATCCTAGTTAGTAAAAATTAGGGCATCAATTGTTGCCAGCCATTGTTTCAGATAAAAGAATTTTTATTCTTAAGTGTTGGATCAAATCTTGCACAGTATGGAGTATTTGAATCACACATCACAATAGGATTTAGGCCTATTTTGTAGTATCGCAAGTGCAGCACCTCCAACCGTTTATAACACTAGCACACTGAATCTGTTGAAGTAGAAATCGATCTTTACTCAACTCATGATGGAGAAGAACGCATCAAAATTCTCTCCTGAAGATGGTAACACCTAACACTAAAGAGAGAGAGAGAGAGAGAGAGAGAGAGAGAGTCTACAAGAAAAGACAGAAGAAGAGAGACAGTGTGTGTATGTACAATTTTGGGAGAGGTCGATCTCCCAAATCATATGGGCTGTTCTCCTTTGCTCGTGATAATGTGGGAAAGCATTTATATTCAACAAATGACACTGAAGAAACTCAGGATGATATTAAATTGTTGCATGCTCAAGTAAGGTTCTCTACTTATTTTGTTCTCATATGTTGCCATTTATATTTATGGTCAATAGAGCAGAGATATCTGTCTCGCGTCCTCTAATTTATCCTCTCTGTTTAATGTTATTATTATCATTATAAAGTTCTACAGGTCTGGATAGACATCAGTTAGTTTCTAATGGTATCATTGAGATATACAAAAACTAGAAGCTCAAAGCAAGACACAATTACAGATAACATCAATGTAAATAAGGCGAAAAATAAGTGAATGGGTTTGACATCCACACATCTTGATCATGCGGAACGACAAGCGACCCCATGTGAACTCTCCCTCCAATGCTAGACTGCTGAGGTCAAGAGTGACCGAGTGATATCACATCATTTGTCACTTTTCCTAGACCACAAAAAATATTAACCATCTTGTTCTCCACAGTTGAAGGTTTTGCTTCCCATCTAGAATGTCTCTGTTCCTCTTATTGTTTGTTATTTTTTAAGTACAAGCACTCAAACTGAGATATAATGAGATGATTGAAATATAAGACCACAGAACAGAGACATATATCCTATTGCTTAAAGACCATGTTCTAAACAAAGACGAATCCATAATTTCACAAATATAATATGTCTAGGTCACACAATCACCAACATGCAAATTCACTTTTCCTAGACCACAAAAAATATTAACCATCTTGTTCTACACAGTTGAAGGTTTTGCTTCCCATCTAGAATGTCTCTGTTCCTCTTATTGTTTGTTATTGTTTTAGTACAAACACTCAAACTGAGATATAATGAGATGATTGAAATATAAGACCGCAGAACAGAGACATATATCCTATTGCTTAAAGACCATGTTCTAAATAAAGACGAATCCATAATTTCACAAATATAATATGTCTAGGTCACACTATCAGCAACATGCAAATTCAACTATAAAATGATGAAGACAAAAGAAAAACACTCCCAAAAACAATAGAAATTACCAGATTAGAAACCTTCTTCCATAAATGGGGCGTAGGCTTTGCAGCAAAGAAAGCTCTCCGGAATGCAGCTTCTTGTTCTTTCATCCACCCTTCAGGACTGCAACCTTCATCCCATTGCTTTCTTTTTCTGTCCACCCGAATCCCCTCATTCTGCTCCTTTTCTTCCCTCCCATTCCCTTTGGTCATGTTGGTCAAACAACGATCCAGGGATCAAATCATGACTCCCTATGGTAACCAATTATAAACCAATTAGGGTATTGCACGCCCTGGGTTATCCCATGGTGTCACATGGGTGCCCCATTTAATTTTTAGGGTTTCCCATGGTCGTCCATGGGAACCCTGATGCATCCCTATTAGGGTTTCTCCTTCCCTATTGTGTCCCATAAAATTTATCACCACAATAGGGACAGAGAAATTCATCTATAGTCCATCACATGGCAAGAGGGATCCATCCCATACTCGAATGTGCAGCGGAAATAAATCGATTCAAGTTTCTTTCACATCCCATAAATATTAATAATTAATAACTGAAAGAATTAAACAAGAATTGCTAACCTGGTGAGCCTCAAGTGTTGCTCCTTCAATAGACAATGGTTCTTCCTCCAGTGAGCGCTCCAAGTAAACAGATCTGAACCTCCAATGGTGCTACCAAGGTTCTTCAAGCCAATCCCAGATGCTCTCAAATTCTTCAGCACAGATCTGGGTTTCTAAAACCCTAACTCTCAAACACAGATGAAAGAAACTAGAAGAAGGAGAGAGATCACAAGATGGAGAGAGAGAGAGAGACCAAAACACTGCAAGAGGGGGAAGCCAGAAAACGTGGAGAGCTGGTTCCCCCTCTACGTTTTGGTCCCCTATATATGATAAGTGGATTTAATTAAATCCTAGAAGGATTTAATAAAACCCCAGTGAGAGTCTGACTCTCTCTCTCTCTTTGTTTGGTAGTTCTGTTTAAACTCAGAGTGCTCCAAAGGTGAAGAAGCAGAATCTAATAGGGAAAGTATTAATTAGCTACTTTATTTAATTATTAATGGATAATTATAATTAGCACCAAATCCATTAATTAAATAAAGAGCCAATTAAATTAGCAAATGCCAAATAACTCCCTATATGATAACACTTATCATATACAACCCCCCCACTAATCAACACCATCATTATGGAATCTAGGGCATGTACACATGTACTGCCAAACCCCAATCTATAGTACATGTCCATATAAGAGCGTCTGTGCATCTGATCAGGTCCCGCAAAACTCGATAAAATACTTTGTTCAAATAATTATAAATAATGTATCATTTTATGTAAAATAGATTTTTGTAAAACCATTTCCAAAATGGCACTGGATTCAGATTCTGATCCGACCATGCATAGATAGTCTCTATCTTGGTGTTCCCCAATCGGACAGTGGTGACTGTGTTGGATAACTCCTTCACTCACAAAGTGTTCATGCATTCCCAGAACACCGGCTTTGACTCGCTTGAGTCTCAGTCATTGATGAACCAAAGAATGCGATCACACTTTGCAGTGACAGGGTTCCCTCAGGTATAGGGTGTCGGTGATACATATCTATCCCTTCCTACATCTGACAGTAATACATGAGGAAATCGACAAAATAGATTCTTCGCCAATGCACACATCGAACATGTGAGCTCTCGCATTCGTACCCTGACATCACATGTCTAGGCATACCCAATGCGACGACCATATGATAAGGGTGTCCAGCCCAAACCCTAGTCGTGACTACCATTTTAAGTAAAACTTAGGGACACATAATGCTCAAAAAGTTTATATTGCATGTGACAATATCAAACTAAAATGCATAAATGTTCAATACAAAGGTGAACCGGGTTGAACCGGACCGAACCGGGTTTGATGGACACACACTTGTCCAACAATCTCCCACTTGTACATCAAATCCAATTCCCCATCATACATTTTAAATCCATGCCCTCCATGTGTTTCTCAAACACTCTTGGTGGCAAACCCTTTGTCATGGCATCAGACACATTTTCAGTTGTGTCCACTTTGGAGATACTCATGTCGCCCTGCTAGATAATCTCTCTGATGAGGTGATACTTTCGCTGCACGTGCTTGTTCCTCTGATGAGCCCTAGGCTCCTTAGCTTGCGCAATGGCCTCTCTGTTGTCACATAATAGGGGAATAGGGCCTTTGACAAGATCAGGGACTACTCCAGAAATGTTAGGAACTTCCTAACCCAAACACCTTATTAGCCCCATCACATGATGCCAGGTGTTCTTAAAAATTGGGATCGACTGTAGATTTCTATTTTGTACTCCTCTATACAATGGCACCTCCACTCATTAAACTAGTAACGACTCACAATACCTACTACATAGCAAACATCCGGCCTCATACATAACATAGCGTAGATAAGACTCCCTACTGCAGAGGCATAGGGAATCCTCTTCATCTCTTCAATGTTCGTCTGAGACTGAGGACATTGAGGTCTGGAAAGACTGACTCCATGTCGGAAGGGAACACTTCCCCGTTTGGAGTTCTCCATGCCAAATCTGGCTAGGACTTTGTCTATATAGGTAGCCTGTGATAAGCCTAGCATCCTTCTCTGGTGATCTCTCACAAGTTTGATCCCAAGGATGTACCTAGCTTCACCAAGGTCTTTCATCGAAAATATTGTGGATAACCATTGTTTTACTGATGAAAGAAATCCTACATCATTACTTATCAACAATATGTCCTTTACATACTCCACTCCCACTGATCTTCTTCTAAACACGCATGATTCATCCATCTTTTTTATCAAAACCAAACGATTTGATTGATTGATCAAACTTGATGTTTCAGCTCCTGGAAGCCTGCTTCAGTCCATAAATGGACCTCTATAATTTGCACACCTTTCTTTCTTCTTCTAAGAAAGAGAACTCCTCTGGCTGTTCCATGTAGATTTCCTCTTGAAGGAACCCATTTAGAAATGCAGTTTGCACATCCATCTGCCAGATCTCATAATCAAAGTGTGAAGCTATAGCCAACAAAATCCTGATGGATTTCATCATCGCCACTGGTGAAAAGGTTTCCTCATAGTCTATACCCTCTTTCTGGGTATAGCCCTTTGCCACCAATCTCGCTTTGAATCTTTTGACATTTCCATCAACGCCCTTCTCCCTCTTGAAGATCCATTTCCATCTAATTGGCTTGATGTCAAGTGGTGGATCGACTAGAGTCCAGACCTTGTTGGAATGCATCGAATCGATTTCAGAGCGCATTGCCTCAAGCCACTTAGTGGTATCAACATCCTTTAGAGCCTCAGAGTATGTCATCGGATCATCATCCGATTCAACCGATTCCATGTGGAACTCTTCCACTATTTCCTCTTCGGTTAGAAGAGTAAGTCTGGTGGGTGGTCTAATAATCCTCCCACTGCGTCGAGGTTCTTCAGGTGTTGGTATTTCAGCGGGTATGTCAGTTGGTCTCACTTCTGGAAGTGACGTTTCTGAACTATCTGATAGCTCCTTAATGACTACTGGTTTGGACCTCTAGGTCATCATTTCTTTCTCCAAAAATGTGACATGTTTACTTAGAATGACCTTTTGGTCAACTGGGTCATAGAAATAATATCCAATCGTGCCTTTGGGGTAGCCTAAGAAATAGCACCTCGAAGTCCTGAATTTCAACTTATCTGTCTGTTGCTTTCGCACATGTGCTATGCAACCCCATATCCTAAGGTGTTGAATACTGGGTTTTCACCCTTTCCACAACTCAAAGGGTGTCTTAGCTACAGACTTAGATGGAACCCTATTTAAGATATATATCGCCGTCTCTAAAGCGTACCCCTAGAAAGAAAGAGGCAGCTCACTATAAGTGAGCATCGTCCGGACCATATCCAATAGGGTCCGATTGCATCGTTCAAAAACACCATTTTGTTGTGGTGTGCCTGGATTAGTTAGTTGACTAACTATCCCTTGTGATATGAGCTAATCTTTAAATTCATCCGATAGATACTCCCCTTCACAATCTGATCGTAAGGACTTGACGCGTTTGTCAAGCTGTCTTTCAACCTCGGCTTAGAATTCTTTGAATTTATCAAAGGCTTCCGATTTCCTACGCATCAAGTATATGTAATCACATCTAGAGTAATCATCGGTGAATGTGATAAATTACTCATACCCATACCTCGCTTGTATGTTTATGGGTCCACACACGTCAGTGTTTATCAACTCCGACAGATCTGTGGCTCTAGCACCTTTATTGCTAAAGGGTTTCTTGGTCATTTTGCCCTAAAGGCATGACTCACAGGTGGGGAATGGTTCCACCCTCAGACTCTCTAAGGGACCATCTCTCACCAATCAAATGATTCGGTCCAAGTTAATGTGACCTAATCTTAGATGCCACAGGTATGTTGAGTTCACTGGAGCTGCTTTCCATTTCAAATCAACATTTGAAACAACATTCATTCTAACAGGGCAATCTAGAAAATACAAACCACTTTGCATATATCCGGATGCCACAAAAGAATTATTAAAACAAATAATCAACTTAGAATTAAAAGAAAAACTATATCCATCAAGAACAAGTTTTGAAACTAAAATTATCTTCCTCTTGAAAGAGGGTACATAATAGCAATCCTTTAAAACTAAACTAGCAGAACTAAAATTTAAAATAAAAGTTCCCACAGCCATCGCCATGGTCTCAGCTCCAGTGCCCATCCGAAGACGCACCTCATATCTTTTCAGGTTCCTTGTCTCCTTGAACCCCTGCAAATCATTGCAAATGTGAACAGTGGATCCTCTATCCACCAACCAAGAATTGGTCGATTCAAAAGACAAATTAGACTTATAAAGAATGTAAACATCACATGTACCTTCTTTAGAAGCCTCTGTTTCATCCGGCTTCTTGTCTTTCACAGTAGCCAGGTAATGTAATACCCATGCCCAAAATATAAGGGTAATTTGGATTTTTTACTTTGTGTGCAGAATCTGTACCAATGGACCAATGAAGGGGGAATTGTGGTTGTTAGCATGCACACTAGAGGTAAAACCTTGCTAGTATTTTATTAGTATTAGTGCAGGGTATGCTTATTTATTTATTTTTATTTTTTTCTTTGTGCATGGTTATATGTTGCTAGTATCCAAAAATATTTATTTATAAGTTTATTAACATCTAAGAGAGGTTAGCCTAGTGGTTAGGACCCCATATGGATTTAAACAAGTCTGAGGATCAATTCTTGAGGGAAGCAATTGAGAGGAATTTTATTTGTTTTGCTTTGGATAGCTTGGTGGACACAATATTGACTTTTGACTTGGGGACTATAATCGATATTGAAAGGAGAAGAAAGATTCTCTTTGTCAAGTGTACTTGAGAAGTTGAGATAAATTAAGGGAAGGGAGAGAATAAAGAAACTTAAAGTTTAATGAATTAATAAATTGTAAAATAAATTAAGAGATTAAAACTTAAAATATAATTAAAAGGGGTTTGAAACCTATTCTAACAAATAAAGAAGAAGAAGTAAAGAAGAGGAAATAAAGAAGAAATAAAGATGAAGAAATAAAGAAGAAGAAGGAGGAGGAAAAACAAAAAAAAGAGAGGGAGAAAAGAATTTCACGTAAGAGTAAGAGAGAAGAGGATTCATTGGACTTGTCTTTTTTGAAAAGGTATACATTTTACTGTTCTCATATTCTATTTCATGATCATTTGAATATAGGAGATTGATTCTTGAGGTTGTATTGTTACAGTGTACAGTTTTGGATAGATTCTGTCCGCTGTTAGAAAAAAAATTGTATCTCTTAATCGGTGAGGATTTTGGACCCCAATTTTGATTGAATTATAGATGACATGTAGATGAAATATTATTTTAAATTTGAGGCCCATCCAATTTCGTTTGGTATCCTATCTGAATGAGAACTTGGGATTAATCTGTTGTCTTGGCAGAATTTGAACCTGAATTTGGGAATAATAAAATCCCAACTAATACTTGGAATTTAGGCTTGAAATTTGGTTTGGATCATTATTATTTAGTCTAGTTTAATACCAAAAAAATTTGGATTTAATCATGTTTGGGATATGATATTTATATATTTTTTTAAATATGTTGCGCAGATTCTGGCAGAATCTGTGCACTAAGATTGAAACAAATGATTTAAATATAAAATAAGATAATTTGGAGATGATTTTTGGTGGAGATCTTGGTATTAGGGTAAATTGGTCCCCTGTAAATTTTGAGAGTCTCCAGATATGTACAAGGGGGGAAATATTGCAATTTGAGGGCTGCCCATGTTTACAAGTTGGGTACAGCTTTGTAAGGGTACATAAACCTATTGATTTTGCTATTTATAATCTATGTAGGGGATATTGGATCGTTATTTTTGTGATTTGAAGTGCAGTGAGAATTGAGTTAAAACTTACAAGGTGAGTGAGACCCCGCAGAACCTATGTATTATTTTCATATACAAATCTCTTTTCTTTGATTTATCATTTATGAAATTTCATGATTTGAAACATGACTATTTGTGCATAATTATTTTGAATTCTATTTTGAGGAACTTTACATGTTTTGAATTATAATTTGATTTCTATGGAAAGAATGCATGATTTTTACTTTATTAAAAGCATGAGGAGACTTGTCATTGTATAAGATACGATTTAAATGTAATATTGTTGGACTGCAACCCTTCCAACAGGGGGTTATGTGTTGGGGTGGATTGTTGAGCATAGGAGTGAGGCAAGAGCATGACGTTTAAGGACATAGTCCGGTTCTATGAGCCAAGAGCTCGAAGCTCACAATTCCATTATGTTTGGTATGTGGACCGGGGGTGAGGCAAGAGTGTGACATTTAAGGAACGTGATTTTCCCTCCATAGGAGCCCGTTACCGGTTCTGTGAGCCAAGAGCCTGAGTCCCATCCTATTGATTATATTAGTGATATGTTGATTTTTAGTAGTGCCATTTTATTGACCTACTAAGGCTATTAATTGGAACTAGATTTATGAACTTTTGAACTCGTGGCATGTTTTACTGGAATTTGTGATATTTTCAGATTTATATAACATATGTTTTGAGATTCTATTACATTTCAGGATATGCATTTGTTTATCGATATTTATGTTCTGTTTCCCCTTACTCATTAAGCTTTCTCCAAGCTTACCCCTTTATTTAACCACACAGAGGACAAGAGTCAGGAGCCATGCTCATGTGATGAGTGCACTGGAGTTATTGGAGGAGATGATACTCAGATTGGGGATGATTAGAAAATTTATGGAATCAATTATCCTTTTTTTATTTAGAACGATTGTAATGATTTGGGTTTGTATTTGACCCTGATACATGTTTATTTTAGATATTTGGATGGATGGATGTAATAGGGATTTATTTTTACTTTTAGTTGTGGTGCCACCAAAACCTTAGTTTTAAATATTCGAATTCATATTAATCGAATGCTGAATTTAACTGTTTAAGTCTTCCGTTGTGTTATATGATGATATTATTGAGGATTTATTTGGAGATTATGACTAATGGTTCAATTTTGGTTCATCTATCTAAAACCATTTCGATCTTGTGGATTTGTGTGACGACCCTTACCCCTAGGCCGGTTTGGGGGCGTTACAGCGGTGGTATCAGAGCGGAGTTTTAGAGTAGAGTATGAACTAGAACTGGTGGTATAGGATTTTTAACATAGAGATGTTACACCTAGGATTGAACCTCTATCAATAGGGTAGTTTGTCTTGGTTTCCTGTGTACTAGAAATTTTGGCGTGGGAGTGATATACTGCTTTGGACTAAAGTGTACCTCTTATTGTTAGGTACAATGCCTCCCCGCAGAGGACGCTCAATTCCTCCACCACCACCACCAGCTGAGGAGAATCTACCCCCACCACCTCCTATTGTACCTGGGGTTACGCCACAGGATTTTATGGGAGCCTTTACAAATTTTATGAATTTTGTGCAACAATAGGCTACGGTTGGCGCTAACCAACCACAACCAGGGCAACAAGCCCCAATGAGAGAGGATACCAGCAGGGTGATGGAAAAGTTTAAGAAATTGGGACCACTGGTCTTCAAGGGAGTGAGTACAGATCCCTTGTGGCCATCAGTTTGGGTTGACGAGATGGAGAAAATCTTCAGAGTCTTGGAGTGCACCGACCACCAAAGGGTCACTTGCGCCACATTCATGCTGCAGGGAGAAGCTAATATGTGGTGGAAGACTTCTAGGCAGATACTGGAAGCTCAAGATCCAGTAATTACATGGGCGAAATTCTTAGAGGCTTTCTACGAGAACTTCTTCCCTGAAAGCCTCAGGGAGAGAAAGGAGGTGGAGTTTTTACATTTGACACAGGGATCAGATTCAGTGATGGCCTACAAAAAGAAATATGAGGAATTGGCTTGGTTTGCACCTACACACATTGATACTGATGCTAAGAAGGCTAAGAAATTTTTGAGAGGTTTGAATCCCCAATTGAAGGGATCAATCGTAGTATTGAAGCTGATATCATATGCTGAGGTGCTAGAGAGAGCACTATTATTAGAGGATAGTCAGAGGGGTACTATACAGGGCAACTCGAGTAAGGTACAGGGAAAGAGGCCTATTGACAGTTAGCACTCTAGGGATGATAGACCCCAGAGGCATCAGAGGACTCACTATGAGCAGACCACACAGACTCCTTGTCGTACCTGTGGTAAGCATCACAGTGGACAGTGTAGGCAGAATTCTGATAATTGCTATAGAAGTGGAGGACGAGGTCACATGGTAAAGGATTGCCCTACCTCATTACCTCGTGAAGCACCACGGCTTGGACAACAGACAACACCACCACAGAGGCAGCATCAGATACAACCGTATGGGCAGCAGCAGATACCACAGAGGTTACCATATCAGGGGCAACATCCACATCGACACAACAAGGACAACAATAGCCCTCAAGGCATCAACAAAAGCGAAACATCGATCGCATAGACAGGTTGAAACATAAAAGGCTCAGGCCGAGTTTTTGCTTTGACGACAAAGGATGTTGAGGCTTCACCCACAGTGGTTACAGGTAAACCTATATCTAAGGATTTGCTTTTACAGTATAACTGATGACTTCTTTGAGTGATTGATGAATTGCATCTAAAACTAGGAAATGAAAACTAAAACCTAGAACATCTTTCAGGTACACTGAACATTTCTACCATATCTGCCAATGTATTATTTGACTCGGGTTCGACACACTCCTTTTTATCTAAATCATTTTTTGAGAAGATTAGTGTTGACCCTAGACCATTGAAACCCTCTTTGTTGGTGACCCTACCATCTGGAGAGAATTTGGTTGCAGACACTGTGTTTGAGTCTTGTTTGGTTCAGATAGAGGGTAGAGAGATGCCAGCAAACTTAATTCTTCTAGATATGACAGATTTTGATGTCATACTTGGCATGGATTGGTTGTCTACTTACCACTCCAGTATACAATGTTATGAGAAGGAGATAGTTTTTCAACTCAAGAATGAGACTAAATTTAAGTTTAGTGGGTTAAGGACGGGTAAATCTGCATCGCCTCTGATATCAGCAGTGCTTGCAAGGAAGTTACTTGCTCAAGGTTGCCATGGATTATTGGATTCTCTAGTTGATTTAAAGAAAGAGGAGCAACAGTTGGAGGATATCCATATCGTTAGGGACTTTCCAGATGTGTTCCCTAATGACCTTGTTGGGTTACCACCCGATAGGGAATTGGAGTTTACCATTGATCTAGTACCCGGTACGGCGCCGATCTCTAAAGCACCAAACCGAATAACACCATTAGAACTGAAAGAGTTAAAAGACCAGCTGCAAGAATTATTAGAGAAAAGGTATATTAGACCTAGTGTGTCTCCTTGGGGAGCACCAATTTTATTTGTGAAGAAAAAGGATGGGACCTTGAGATTGTCCATTGACTACAGAGAACTGAACAAGGTGACCATCAAGAACAGATACCCTTACCCCGGATCGAAGTTGTAGGGTGCAAGTGTCTTTTCCAAGATTGACTTGAGATCTGGGTACCATCAGTTGAAGATCAAGGGTGAAGACATACCAAAGACTACATTCAGGACCCGTTATGGCCACTATGAATTTGTGGTTATGCCATTTGGGTTGACTAATGCACCAGCTGCATTTATGGACTTGATGAGCTAGGTATTCCATGACTTCCTAGACAGATTTGTTATTGTGTTTATTGATGATATCTTGATATATTCCAAGAATAAGGAAGATCATGAGGAACATTTAAGGACCATACTGAAGAGACTAAAAAAAAAACAGTTGTATGCAAAGCTAAGCAAGTGCGATTTTTGGCTCAACCAAGTTGCATTTCTGGGTCATGTTATATCAGTTAATGGGATTTTAGTTGATCCTGCTAAAGTCAAGGCAGTTACAGATTGGGCCAGGCCAACCACAGTTACTGAGATCAGAAGCTTTTTAGGTTTGGCTGGTTATTATAGAAGGTTTATTGAAGGCTTCCCCATAATTGCTGTGCCTTTGACTAGACTTACCAGGAAGGGTGTGAAATTTGATTGGTCAGAGGAATGTGAGAAAAGTTTTCAAGAATTGAAGCACAGATTGGTGACAGCACTAGTGTTGACGATACCAGTAGGAACTGGAGGGATGGTTATTTATAGTGATGCTTCACACAGAGGTTTGGGCTACGTACTTATGCAATATGGCAAGGTGGTAGCCTACGCTTCGAGGCAATTGAAAAATCATGAGAAGAACTATCCCACACATGATTTAGAACTGGCAGCAGTGGTGTTCGCGCTAAAAATTTGGCGGCACTACTTGTATGGTGAGAAGTGTGAGATTTATATAGATCATAAGAGTATAAAGTACTTCTTTACCCAAAAAGAACTGAATATGAGATAGAGACGGTGGTTAGAGCTAATAAAAGACTATGATTGTGACATCCACTACCACCCAGGGAAGGTGAATGTGGTTGCAGATGCATTGAGCAGGAAGTCACAAGGATTTTCAGCAGCCATTTTGACTGAACAAATACAACTTCAAGAGGACATCAGGAGCCTGGAACTAGAACTTATTGTCAGTTGCCCCACATCATTATTTTCCAAATTGACTATCAAACCATCATTGATTGACCAAATCAAATCAGCTCAGACTATAGACCCTTATTTAATAAAAGTCAGAGGTGAAATCCAGGCAGGGAAACAAACACAGTTCCAGTTGACAGAGGGCGGGGTTGTGATGTATAGCACTCGCTTGTGTGTACCAAATGACACTGAACTGAGAGATTTAATTTTGAAGGAGGCTCATTATTCTCCTTACACCATTCATCCGGGCGGTACCAAGATGTACCGGGATCTAAAGGAACATTATTGGTGGAATAATATGAAGAGAGAAATTGCTCTATATGTAGAAAAATGCTTGACTTGTCAACAAGTGAAAGCTGAGCATCAGAGACCATCAAGATTGTTGCATCCATTGAAAATTCCGCAATGGAAATGGGAGCATATAAGCATGGATTTTGTCACTGCACTACCAAAGACCCCTAAGGGACATGATTCAGTTTGGGTAGTGGTAGACCGTCTGACCAAGTCGGCACATTTCATTGCTTACTCTATGAAGCATTCTCTGGAGAAGTTGACGCAGTTGTATATTGATGTGGTAGTCAAACTTCATGGAGTGCCAGTTTCAATAGTGTCAGACAGAGACCTGAGGTTCACATCCAGATTTTGGAAGAGCTTACATGAAGCCTTGGGGACAAGACTAAAGTTTAGTACAGCTTTTCACCCACAGACCGATGGACAGTCCGAGAGAGTGATACAGATACTTGAAGACATGTTGAGAGCCTGTGCTCTAGACTTGAAAGGAAGTTGGGAGAAATACTTACCTTTGGTTGAATTTGCATATAACAATAGTTTTCAGGCGACCATTGGTATGGCCCCATATGAAGCATTATATGGCAGGAAGTGTCGATCTCCTCTTCATTGGAATGAGGTTGGTGAACGAAAAGTTATGGGACCAGAATTGATACAAGAAGCTCAGGAGAAAATACAGCTCATATAGAAAAGAATCAAGGCAGCACAAGATAGACAGAAGAGCTATGCTGACACAAAAAGGAAGGAGCTGAAATTCAATGTGGGAGACAGTGTTTTCTTGAAGATTGCACCGATGAAGGGAGTAGTAAGATTTGGCAAGAAAGGGAAGCTTAGCCCCAGATTCATTGGTCCGTTCAAAATTTTGCAGAGGATTGGACCAGTAGCTTACCGACTTGCACTACCCCCAAATTTAGTTGGAGTACATGATGTCTTTCACATCTCCTTACTCAAAAAATATGTTGCAGACCCATCACACGTCCGGAGTTATGAACCGTTGCAGCTAAGAGAAGACCTATCCTATGAAGAAACCCCTATTCGTATTTTGGATTGTAAAGAACAAGTCCTACGGAACCGCACCATATCATACGTGAAAGTTCTTTGGAATAATTACGGTATTCACGAGGCTTCTTGGGAAACGGAAGATGATATGTAGAGAAAGTATCCAAAACTTTTTACCGATCCAGGTATGTAAATTTTGAGGACGAAATTTTTATAACGGGAGAGGGATGTAATACCCATGCCCAAAATATAAGGGTAATTTAGACTTTTCACTTTGTGTGCAGAATCTGTACCAATGGACCAATGAAGGGTGGAATTGTGGTTGTTAGCATGCACACTAGAGGTAAAACCTTGCTAGTATTTTATTAGTATTAGTGCAGGGTATGCTTATTTATTTATTTATTTTTTTTCTTTGTGCATGGTTATATGTTGCTAGTATCCAAATATATTTATTTATAAGTTTATTAACATCTAAGAGAGGTTAGCCTAGTGGTTAGGACCCCATATGGATTTAAACAAGTCTAAGGATCAATTCTTGAGGGAAGCAATTGAAAAGAATTTTATTTGTTTTGCTTTGGATAGCTTGGTGGACACAATATTGACTTTTGACTTGGGGACTATAATCGATATTGAAAGGAGAAGAAAGATTCTCTTTGTCAAGTGTACTTGAGAAGTTGAGATAAATTAAGGGAAGGGAGAGAATAAAGAAACTTAAAGTTTAATGAATTAATAAATTGTAAAATAAATTAAGAGATTAAAAACTAAAATTTAATTAAAAGGGGGTTGAAACCTATTCTAACAAATAAAGAAGAAGAAGTAAAGAAGAGGAAATAAATAAAGATTGAAGAAGAAGAAATAAAGAAGAAGAAGGAGGAGGAAAAACAAAAAAAAGAGAGGGAGAAAAGAATTTCACGTAAGAGCAAGAGAGAAGAGGATTCATTGGACTTGTATTTTTTGAAAAGGTATACATTTTAATGTTCTCATATTCTATTTCATGATCATTTGAATATAGGAGATTGATGCTTGAGGTTGTATTGTTACAGTGTGCAGTTTTGGATAGATTCTGTCCGCTGTTAGAAAAAAAAATTGTATCTCTTAATCGGTGAGGATTTTGGACCCTAATTTTGATGGAATTATAGATGACATGTAGATGAAATATTTTTTCAAATTTGAGGCCCATCCAATTTCGTTTGGTATCCCATCTGAATGAGAACTTGGGACTAATCTGTTGTCTTGGCAGAATTTGAACCTGAACTTTGGAATAATGAAAGCCCAACTAATACTTGGAATTTAGGCTTGAAATTTGATTTGAATCATTATTATTTAGTCTAGTTAAATATAAAAAAAATTTGGAATTAATCATGCTTGGGATATGATATTTATATATTTTTTTAAATATGTTGCGCAGATTCTGGCAGAATCTGTGCACTAAGATTGAAACAAATGATTTAAATATAAAATAAGATATTTTGGAGATGATTTTTGGTGGAGATCTTGGTATTAGGGTAAATGGGTCCCCTGTAAATCTTAAGAGTCTCCAGATATGTACAAGGGAGGAAATATTGCAATTTGAGGACTGCCCATGTTTACAAGTTGGGTACAGCTTTGTAAGGGTAGATAAACCTATTGATTTTGTTATTTATAATCTATGTAGGGGATATTGGATCGTTATTTTTGTGATTTGAAGTGCAGTGAGAATTGAGTTAAAACTTACAAGGTGAGTGAGACCCCGCAGAACCTATGTATTATTTTCATATACAAATCTCTTTTCTTTGATTTATCATTTATGAAATTTCATGATTTGAAACATGACTATTTGTGCATAATTATTTTGAATTCTATTTTGAGGAACTTTACATGTTTTGAATTATAATTTGATTTCTATGGAAAGAATGCATGATTTTTACTTTATTAAAAGCATGATGAGACTTGTCATTGTATAAGATACGATTTAAATGTAATATTGTTGGACTGCAACCCTTCCAACAGGGGGTTATGTGTTGGGGTGGATTGTTGAGCACAGGAGTGAGGCAAGAGCATGACGTTTAAGGACATGGTCCGGTTCTGTGAGCCAAGAGCTCGAAGCTCACAATTCCATTATATTTGGTATGTGGACCGGGGGGTGAGGCAAGAGCGTGACGTTTAAGGAACGTGGTTTCCCCTCCATAGGAGCCCGTTACCGGTTCTGTGAGCCAAGAGCCTGAGTCCCATCCTATTGATTATATTAGTGATATGTTGATTTTTAGCAGTGCCATTTTATTAACCTACTAAGGCTATTAATTGGAACTAGATTTATGAACTTTTGAACTCATGGCATGTTTTACTGGAATTTGTGATATTTTCAGATTTATATAACATATGTTTTGAGATTCTATTACATTTCAGGATATGCATTTGTTTATCGATATTTATGTTCTGTTTCCCCTTACTCATTAAGCTTTCCCCAAGCTTACCCCTTTATTTAACCACACAGAGGACGAGAGTCAGGAGCCATGCTCATGTGATGAGTGCATTGGAGTTATTGGAGGAGATGATACTCAGATTGGGGATGATTAGAAAATTTATGGAATCAATAATCCTTTTTTTATTTAGAACGATTGTAATGATTTGGGTTTGTATTTGACCCTGATACATGGTTTATTTTAAATATTTGGATGGATGGATGTAATAGGGATTTATTTTTACTTTTAGTTGTGGTGCCACCAAAACCTTAGTTTTAAATATTCGAATTCATATTAATTGAATGCTGAATTTAACTGTTTAAGTCTTCCGCTGTATTATATGATGGTATTATTGAGGATTTATTTGGAGATTATGACTAATGGTTCAATTTTGTTTCATCTATCTAAAACCATTTCGATCTTGTGGATTTGTGTGACGATCCTTACCCCTAGGCCGGTTTGGGGGCGTTACAGGTAAGCACAACAGTTTCTTTTCCAGTGACCCTCTTTCTTGCAATAGAAGCACTTGCCTTTGCCTTTACTGCCAGACTTCCCACCCTTGGTTTTCATGGCTTTTTTCTTCTTCTTCCCACCTGAAGAAGGCTTTGCCTCAGTTTCATTGACCTCAGCCTTGTCCTTTTTCAAGGGCGCTTCAACCTCTACTAGTGCATTAGCAAGCTCGGTGAGCTCCATCTCCTTGTCAGACAACTTGTAGGACATCTTAAAGGTTGCATAGGCAGGGGTAAGTGACGCTAAAATCACATCAGTCTTGTATCGTAAGTTGAAATCAGTCCCCATGGATTCCAATTTTTCAAACAGATTGATCACTGGAGTCCCCTGGGACATCTTGGTATTGTGGATTTGACTCACCACATCAGAATGGACATGTGTCAACTACCTGTTTAACAATTCAACAAGCTTATCCATCTTACCCCCAGCAGTGCATATATCCTTGACCGAGTCTACAACTGACTTTTCCAATGATCCTAGGATATAAAGTGATGCCTTAGAATCCCTCATGAGGAAATCCTTCATCTCTTCATTTGCCTCAAAATCGTTCGGGTCGGGTTGAGGAGGAACTTGTTCATCTAGAACTGTGTATAGTCCTTCAGTAGTCAGGAGCAACTTAATGCTTTGGTACCAATCGACATAGTTTGTACCGTTAAGTTTGTATTCACTAATGAGTGCCAAAAGGTTGGAATTAATGGCAGCCATTGTATAATTATCTACACATACACAAGTAAAAAACCACATGCTAATTAATAACCATTGAAATTAATAAATTGAGCACACACACATCAATGGTCTTTCATGATTTGGGTTTCCCTCATAACCCAAAAGATGAATTGGATATCTACAACCCTTGCATGCATAACTTAGCTTGTCAGGAGTCATTATACACACCATGGTAGTGTGGACTAAGCTGTCCGCCTCACGGGCTTCCAATATTTTTGGCCACTTAGGTGTCATGTCCAGATCCTGTCGGCTGACATACACCCAAGTCATGTACTTACCTATTGCAATAGTTAGAATCATGGAATCATAAAAGATGGTCCACTGTCGCAGTGCCCTCTCACTATCCATACCCTAACATATCTTGATAGAGGTAAATATAGATAAATGTGTGACAGAGGACCTGGCAATGTCCTGTCGGCTTATGTGGGGTCATGTCACACACTTTCTACATCTATCTTCAATAGGAGGCCATGGACATGTCTACCAGTTAAGACTAGTCCATATCATACATGTATTATCAATTAAGAGGGATTAACCAACTCTCACATATCATGGACATATTCATAATTAATCAACATTAATTAATAGTGATTATGGGATGGCGGTATTTTTATTTAGAAGCAATTTAAAAAACCCTCCCAAATAAAAGTAAACTAATAACTTGGGTGCATCAACCATGTCATGGATGCCACGCCTCGATCATCTTTTCCATCCGATCACGTCTTCAAAGAAGATGATTTTCGTTTCCATAAGCTTTGAGCGCCACATGTGGATCACCATCAACATGCCCTGGGAGTCCTAATTCCTCTAAAATTACAATGAAAACCTAGGAAAAATTCTATACACTTTCCTCTCCATAATAATAAAGAAATCCCGCATGGAGAAACCAACCCACCATTTGGGCTGCCCATGGGGTGGAGTACATTTGTTTATAAAAAAAGATAAGGGGAGAGAGAGAAAGAGAGAGAAGCATCATATCCACCCATAACCCCATGTATCACATACATAAACAATCAATCCATTTATTAGAATGTCATTCCCAAATCACATTATAATATAATTTCATGCATGGGCATTAAAGCAAGTAAACCAATAAAAAATACATGGATTCCTTCAATTATTGAACCACCACATCACATGTGATAATATGTATCCAAGCTCAAAAATTAAAATCATATTTTAATTGCAAGTGAGTAGAGGGAGGGATCCCTTCACCCATCTTCTTCCTTTAAAACCAAAAATTCTGTTTTTCCCATAGGCAGTAGCCACTGACAGCGTAGGCAGAAGCCCAAAAAAAAAGGAAAATACGTAAATAGGCAGGGAAAAGGGGGAGGGGCGTGCGCAGAGGCTTGGTAGCATGTGCTCCCCCCCCCCCCCACATGATTAAAATTTAAAAAAAAATAATCATCACATCTTACATGGATACATGTTTCAATAATTGAAAATAACAAAATAATAATCAAATCCATCATCACATGGGTAGGTTGTTATTCTAAGAATCTTGTAACTACCCATGTGCACATGGGAAGATTGTTACAACAACCATAATTTAACCTCCCATGTGCCAACTTGCGTCCCACTCATGTTAATCATATTAACTATTAATTATTCAATATTCATGCGTGGGAAAGGTGGCTCTGATACCACACTGTTGGTCAAACAACGGTCCAGGGATCAAATCATGACTCCCTAGGGTAACCAATTATAAACCAATTAGGGTATTGCATGCCCTGAGTTATCCCATGGTGTCCCATGGGTGCCCCATTTAATTTCTAGGGTTTCCCATGGTCTCCCATGGGAACCCTGGTGCATCCCTATTAGGGTTTCTCCTTCCCTATTGTGTCCCATAAAATTTATCATCACAATAGGGACGGAGAAATTCCTAGTCCATCACATGGCAAGAGGGATCCATCCCATACTCGAATGCGCAGCAAAAATAAATCGATTCGAGTTTCTTTCGCATCCCATAAATATTAATAATTAATAACTGAAGGAATTAAACAAGAATTGCTAACCTGGTGAGCCTCAAGTGTTGCTCCTCCAATAGACAATGGTTCTTCCTCCAGTGAGCGCTCCAAGTAAATAGATCTGAACCTCCAATGGTGCTACCAAGGTTCTTCAAGCCAATCCTAGATGCTTTCAAATTCTTCAGCACAGATCTGGGTTTCTAAAACCCTAACTCTCAAACACAGATGAGAGAAACTAGAAGAAGAAGGAGAGAGATTACAAGAGGGAGAGAGAGAGAGAACAAAACACTACAAGAGGGGGAAGCCAGAAAACCTGGAGAGTTGGTTCCCCCACCACATTTTGGTCCCCTATATATAATAAGTGGATTTAATTAAATCCTAGAAGGATTTAATAAAACCCCAGTGAGAGTCTGACTCTCTCTCTCTCTTTGTTTGGTAGTTCTGTTTAAACTCAGAGTGCTCTAAAGGTGAAGAAGCAGAATCTAATAGGGAAAGTATTAATTAGCTACTTTATTTAATTATTAATGGATAATTATAATTAGCACCAAATCCATTAATTAAATAAAGAACCAATTAAATTAGCAAATTCCAAATAACTCCCTATATGATAACACTTATCATATACAACCCCCCCACTAATCAACACCATCATTATGGAATCTGGGGCATGTACACATGTACTGCCAAACCCCAATCCATAGTACATGTCCATATAAGAGTATCTATGCATCTGAACGGGTCCCGCAAAACTCGATAAAACACTTTGTTCAAATAATTATAAATAATGTATCATTTTATGTAAAATAGATTTTTGCAAAACCATTTCCAAGATGGCACTGGATCCAGATTCTGATCCAACCATGCACAGACAGTCTTTATCTTGGTGTTCCCCAATCGGGCAATGGTGACCGTGTTGGATAACTCTTTCACTCACAAAGTGTTCACGCATTCCCAAAACACTGGCTTTGACTCTCTTGAGTCTCAGTCATTGATGAACCAAAGAATGCGATCACATTTTGCAGTGACAGGGTTCCCTCAGGTATAGGGTGTCGGTGACACATGTCTATCCCTTCCTACATCTGGCAGTAATACATGAGGGAATTGACAAAATAGATTTTTCGCCAATGCACACATCAAACATGTGAGCACTCGCATTCGTACCTTGACATCACATGTCTAGGCGTACCCAATGCGATGACCATATGATAAGGGTGCCCAGTCCAAACCCTAGTCGTGACTACCATTTTAAGTAAAACTTAGGGACACATAATGCTAAAAAATTTTATATCACATGTGAAAACATCAAACTAAAATGTATAAATGTTCAATACAAAGGTGAATCAGGTTGAACCGGACCGAACCGGGTTTGATGGACACACACTTGTCCAACAGGTCATTGCTAGAGAAACTGTAGAAATCTCTCTCAATGCCTTCCTTGTACTTTGTCAATTCATTGGACCAATTAACTCCCTATTAACTTTTCTTGCTGCCTTCGTGAAAACCTTTTGGACTCATATATTTCTTGATCAGTTTTCCCCTAATTTTCTTTCTGGGTTACCTCATAATAAATCTCTTCATCTAAAAAATTATTTCCGTTACAACAAACCAATAGTTTTGCTTGATTATTCCCAGCCTTGTTGTCGACAAATGCCGGTGTATTTACATTTATCAGAGAATAGTTCCGGCAATTCAATGACACATGCACACCCAACCAACTCTACTCCAACACATTCTGCAAGGAAAGTAATATAAGAATATCTGAACAAAAAAATTGAAAGGAAAAATGAAGGAAATACTTCTCAGTTCAATGCAGTTGAACCATATGCCTGCTGATATTACTATTATTATTTAAAAAAAAGGGAAATTATCTGCTCCACCCTTTGAAGTATGCCATTATTTTGAAGCACCCACACTAAGTATGCAAATATCAACCGGTTCCCCTGATCGAGAAAAAAAATTACACACACCTACCATTAGCCATGGGCTGTTAAGTAGTGATGTCAGAAGGTCAATTTTTTTTAAAAGACAATTCTACCCTTATTAGTGTAAGAACTACCTGTTCTACCCTTCCAAATAAAAGAACCAAAAACATCCTTCTTTTCCTCCCACCCCTCTCCCCCACACCCACCCCTCTTTTGTACCTTACTCTATTTTACCCTCTCCATCTCCTCCTCACCCTCTGCTTCCACCTTGCAGCCACCGCCACCCCATTTGTGCAAGCTCCGTCCCCACCCCCATATTCAATATCGTGTTCTTTTATTTTATTTTCTTTCAGGTTGGGAGATAGATCAGAAAGTTTATGACTTTCTATGAAGGAAGGATCTCAGGATTGCTTTGCGTTATGAATTCCTTACATTTTCCTATCTTTTGTGCCATGGAGGGTGTGTGAGAAGAGAGAGAGAGAGAGAGAGAGATCCAAACAAGGTGTGTGTGTGTGAGAGTAATAACTTGCAATTGTATTCCTTGATTTGACTCTCTCAATAGAGAGTATATATACACAATACAAGGGAAGAGATCCTAGCTAATCTAAACTAGGAAGAGATTACAAAAGGATTACAATCAAATATTGTGTTTACATATACAAGGGATTGTGTTTCATAAGGTAAGATTTTGTGATCACATGTAAAATCTATTATCACATGTGGGTAACTAAGAAAGGAAGGGTATATCTGTCGATATCTCTCAATACACCCCCTCAAGGTGGAAAATCGGTGGGTCGGATCTTCAGCTTGTCCCTTAAGAAAGTGAAGCGCGTCGAAGCAAGTGGCTTTATGAGTGTATCTGCTAGGTGATCATGGGTGGAGATGAACTGGACTTGCAGTTGCCTTTTGGAGACACGATCACAAACAAAGTGGAAATCGATTTCCACGTGCTTGGTATGCACATAAAATATAGGATTGGCAGACAAATAGGTGGCACCAATATTGTCGCACCACAAGATTGGCGGACAAGCCAATAAGTTCATGCATAAGGGACTCCAACAAGACAAGTTCGGCCGATGCATCTACCAGGGCCTTGTACTCGGCCTCCGTGGATGACCGTGCCATAGTTCTTTATTTTCTGGAGGTCTAAGAAATTAGGTTGGGCCCAAGGAAAATAGCAAATCCTCCTATGGACTTGCGGTTTGCACTGTCATTGGCCCATTTAGCATCAGAGAAGGCCTGAAGAGAGCGGATAGGAGAACGCTCAATGAAAAGTCCATGGGACTGTGTACTGCATAGGTAACGAAGGATCCTTTTAACAAGTTGCCAGTGATCCTCCGTTGGAGCGTGCATAAACTGACATGCCCTATTGACCAAAAAACTGACATCGAACTGAGTGAGAGTCACATATTGAAGAGCTCCAACCACAAACCGATATTTAGTAGGGTCAGACATGAGAGCACCCCCTGAATCTGATGGTTTAACCGATGTGGCCATAGGTGTCTTGACCGGTTTGCAGTCAACCATTCCTATGTACTTCAATAGATTAGAGATGTACCAAGATTGGGTCAGGACCAGTCCACGAGGATGCTTAACCACCTCAATGCCCAGAAAAAAGTGTAGAGGGACAAGATCTTTGATAGAAAACTCCCCAGAAAGCTGATGCATGAGGGAATCAATCATGGCAGGGTCGTTGCCTGTTATGATAATGTCATTGACATAAATGAGGATATAGCAAGCATGATGACCTGTGTGTCAAATAAACAAGGAGGTATCCTTCTTGGACCCATGAAAGCCAAGAGTACAAAGAAAGGCTTACAAGCGGGCAAACCAAGCCCGGGGTGCCTGCTTTAATCCATATAGTGACTTATGTAATTTGTAGACCGAATGGGGATGAGATGTATCAACAAACCCTGGAGGTTGGGTCATGTAGACTTCCTTAGTTAAGACACCATGCAAAAAGGCATTACTTACGTCAAGTTGTCTGATGGACCAGACCTGGGACACGGCTATGGAGAGCACCAGACGGATCGTAGTGGGCTTGATGACTGGGCTAAAAGTCTCAACATAATCAACCCCGTGTTGCTGATGAAACCCTTTCACAACAAGGCATGCTTTGTAGCACTCAAGAGACCCATCGACTTTCCTTTTGATATTCAAATCGGGTGTCCGAGGAACAAGGGACCATGTCCCGTTCCGTAGTAGAGCATTAAATTCCTCAGTCATCGCAACCCGCCATTCTAAAATTTTATTTGCTTACAAAAAATAAGTCGGTTCAGTAGCAATAGTTACTGCATTTAAAGCATGGGGCCTGGACTGTAGGTGCATGGGATGGCGAACAGGTGCTTGGTACGGCTGGGTGGCAGTTGACTGGGGTATAGTGTTGGGTGGGTAGAGTTCATGTAGGAGACAGGTTTTAAGAGGTGGTGAGTCTTGGGAAGGGCCATCTAGAGGTGGCGTTATGGGTGGTAGGCTAGGTTCTGCTGGTGTAGGTACAGCCAAGGGTGAACCGATTGTAGGGGTGGTACCCCCCCACTGGTGACGGTGGTGCCTAGAACTGCACTGCTGGTAATGGTGTGGGCATGGGAACACGAATAGGGGCAGAAGCCCATGGAGAAGAGACAATGGGCGTGGAGGGTGGTGGTCCCAAAATAGAAGTGGAGAAAGGAAAAGATTCCTCATCAAACGGAACATGTCATGCAATGACAATGCATTATGTGGAAAGATTAAGGCAACGATACCCAAAGTGAGAGGGACTGTAGCCTAGGAACACATATGAGGAAGAGCGATAATCCATCTTATGTTTCATTAAAGGGACGCAAATACGGGAAACATAGACAGCCAAAAACCTTAAGAAAGGAGTAATCCAGACTGCAATGAAAAACTAGTTGGTGAGGAGAAATCCCAAGAGAAACCGATATAGGCATTCGATTAATCAAATAAACACCCATGTCGAACGCAAAATGCCAGTAAGTTTGAGGAACCGACCCATGAGCCAAGAGGGAGAGTCTGGTCTCAATGATGTGTCTATGACATCGTTCAACAGAACCCTGCTGCTCATGAGTGTGGGGGGCAGAAATACGATGAGAAATTCCAATTTTTAAAAAATAAGTAGGTAAAGTTCTATATTCACCACCCCAATCAGTTTGAATAGATTTAATTTTGCGATCAAATAAGCGTTCAACATGGGCTTGAAATTTAAGAAAAACATCAAACACATCAGACTTACGAACTAGAGGATAAAACCATATAAACTTAGTGTTATCGTCCACAAAAATGACATAAAACCGATGACCATCAACAGAATCAGTGGGGGAGGGACCCCAAACGTCACTAAAAGTAAGATCTAACGGAAACAAAGTCCTATGATGCATAGTAGGCAAAGATAAATGGCTGGCCTTGCCTAACTGGCAAGCCTTAGCCTTACAAATGCTATTAAGACGAGATGATGGAGACAATAAATTATTAATTTTTAACATATGACAGAGAAGTTGCTCATGCGGGTGTCCTAGGCAATAGTGCCAAATATTAAGGGAGCTATGAATGGCATGGTGGGCAGCTGGAGAACCCAATGGGTGAAGCTCATAGAGACCACCTTTACTCAGTCCAGAAAGAAGGGTTGACTTGGTGACCTGATTCTTCACAAGAAAGTGAGAAGGGTGAAATTCAAAAAACACATTATTATCACGACTGAACTTTTGAACAGAAAGGAGAGATTTAGATATTGAGGGAACATGCAAAACATTGTGTAAAGTAAATAAACGAGAAGAATTGGAAGGCAAAGAAGAAGATCTAATGTGAGGGATGGGTAAACCCTTACCATTACCAACATGCAATTGGTCCTGACCATTATACTCATCATAGTTCGATAGAGAATGGGGATCAGGTGTTACGTGATGGCTAGCACCAGTGTCAGGGTACCAAGGGAGAGGGGAGGGCGGTGATGGGTTAGGCAAGAGTGGTGGGTTGGGGTGATGCCGTGTGTGTGGGATAGGTGTAGTTGGCAATAGGTATGGATGGGTAAGAAAGTTGATTTGGAGGTGCAAATGCAGGCTGTTGGCGATAATAGCACCGATCTGTTGAGTGATTAGTTCGCCGACAAATAGAACACCAGAAATGACTAGGTTGTTGACTTTGGAAACCTCGACCACGACCACCACGTCCCCTGCCCCCTACCACCATGACTACCACATTGAGGGGATGGTGAGCCGTGAGGCCCAGGAGAGGAGGAGCGTTGCACAGTGTTTGTAGATGGGGAGGATCCACTGGATGTAGAATCGGCTACTGTAAGTTTGTTGAGAGAGGTGCCATGGAGGAACTCATAGCTTAACAACATTGCATGAAGATCACCATAAGAGATTGGATCGGTCCTTGTCAACAGAGAGGAGACCATAGCCTAGAACTCAGGCTTAAGGCCCTTATAAATATGTAGATTGAAAGTGTTGGGTCGAAGTGTGTGACCAGCTGCATTTAATTCAGCACCAATAGACTTGGCACGCTGCAAAAATTGAGACGCAGGTTCATCAGACTTCTATTGAATTTCTTGCAACGCCATAGTAAGAGACATGATATGGCTTTCAGAGGGAGACAAAAATGCAATGGAGAGAGTCTGCCATATTTCTTGACTGGTGCGCTTTCCAAGGATGGGGGGAAACATCTCCTTAGAGAGGGAGGCTATGAGAAAACTTTGTATCATAGAGTCCTGGCGTCACCAGGTAGCATCCGCAGTGGCTTCAGTCAGACATGGGATAGTGCCATCCAGATAACCAAACAAGTCCTACCATTGAGGAAGGGCTCAATCTGAGTTTGCTAGAAGAGAAAATTTTTGGATGTAAGCTTAAGAGAAATGTAGTGATGTGCATTATGAAAGAAGGGAGAAGAACCAGTGGTGGGGGAGGGGGAGGTTTTAGCTATGGAAAGAGGGCTAGATGAACCGTCCCCCATGAAGAAGAAGAAAATTAGAGAGAAGAAGGGGAGGGTAGAACTCGTTGGAGTTAGGCTCTTGATACCATAATAACTTGCAATTGTATTCCTTGATTTGATTCTCTCAATAGAGAGTATATATAAACAATACAAGGGAAGAGATCCTAGCTAATCTAAACTAGGAAGAGATTACAAAAGGATTACAATCAAATATTGTGTTTACATATACAAGGGATTGTGTTTCGTAAGGAAAGATTTTATGATCACATGTGGGTAACTAAGAAAGGAAGGGTATAACTATCGATATCTCTCAATAGAGAGAGAGAGAGAGAGTCTGTTATTGAAAGAAGAAGAAGCCTACCCAGTTTGTGGTTTGTGAATGAGATGTATTTGAAACTCTTACTGGAAGTGAAGGATTTCTAGTATGGCTGGTGTAAAGACATTTGCTTTTTTTTTTTAATTTGTTGCAGATATTGATTAATCTGTTCTGTTGTTTCTGAGAACTTCTTAGAAATTTAAGCAGAAAAGAACTGCCATTAGAACTGGCCTGAGAACAATCCAGCAAACACTAACCCCAGAAGCGACCAACATTCTGAACCACTCAATCACCAAATAGCCCTTCGAAATCACGGCCAAACCACACCACTCCATGTTGCTTCAACCCTTTTAGCCTCCCTACTTGGGTAGCTTAGACAAGCCTGTATTTGATCTCAACCATATTCATCACACCCACTTCAAGGCAAAGCACTTGAGTCTGCTTCAGTGTCACCCTCGAGCAACTCCCTTCAGCCCAGAACCTCTCTTATGGTATTGATCCTCCACTCTCCAATGCTCTCATGGCTGCTCTTGAGCGTGCTCAAGCCCATCAATGTAGAGGTTGCCTGGAGCAGCAACAACAACCGCTTTTAGCCTTAAAGGTCGAGCTCGAGTAGTTCATTTTATCGATCCTTGATGACCCAAGTGTGAGTCGAGTCATGCGAGAGGTCAGTTTCTCTAGCCCTGTTGTTAAGGCCACCATTGAACAGTCTCTGAATGCTTCAAGCTCCATTAATTCCTTCACACTTGGCGACGGATTGGGGTTTTGCCCAACACAGGTGTCGAATAGGAATCTTTATCTGAATCCCAAGTTGCAGTAGCAACAGCAGGGGAGTTCACCTTGATCTGGGAAACAGAGAAGCGAAGAGTTGAATATGTCTATTGAGGTCTAAGAAGAGGAACCCAGCTTTTGTTGGTGAATCTGAACTTGAAGTTGTGGTGAGAGATAGGCAAGAGGTCAGTGATGGGTCTCTCAGGAATGTTCAGATGATCTCTTTGGATAAGTCGTTTGGATATTATATAGCACAGAACCCTATGAAGCTCCAGAAGTTAGAAGTTTTGGAAGAGACTCGAATCAGTAGTAGCTGCAGCAGTGGTGTGATTCTTGATTTGGGTGACCTGAAATGGCTAGTGGAGCAGAGGGGTGGGGATGCCGGGGACAGTATTGTGAAAGGGATGGGAGCAAGTGGCAAGGAGGGGCGGTGGTGGGGGAGAGCAATGATGGGTGGGACCGGAGGTTGCGCAGTAGGGCCGCGGTGGCTGAAAATGAGGTGGGGGCGGAAGTTGAGGAGGAGGTGGAGGTAAAGGATGAGATGGAGAGGGTAAAATAGGAAATTTGTTTGATTTGTGATGAAAATAGTTCACAAGGTACCTTGAACATTGGGCATCTCAGGTGTAATTTATCATTTATGTTTTAGTGTAGAGGATAATTGTAGGTCAAACTACGGTCCAGGGATCAAACCATGGTTCCCTAGGGAAACCAATTATAAACCAATTAGGGTATTGTACGCCCTGTTAGGGTTTCTCCTTCTCTCATGTGTCCCATGCAATTATGGAACACAAAAGGGACAAAGAAAAACATCTCTAATCCATCACATGGCACGAAGGATCCATCCCATACTCGAATGCGCATCGGAAATAAATCGATTCGAGTTTCTTTCGCATCCCATAAATATATATATATTTTTTAACCCGAATATTACTTGGGACCCGGGTCGGCCCCTAGAATTTTATTAAAACTTGTCAAAAGAATGATAAATATGATGGGAGGGGACATGCCTTGCCTTACCCCAAACCCAATATCCATCATTACAAGACACATTCCTCTCTAATTGCAACTAGCCCATCCCAAAAACAGATTACACACGTAAGACCGGTAGGCCTATGGACTCTTCCCTAATTATTCGTCTTAGCTCGATCAGAAGCTCTCTGTCACTAGCAAAGTCAGTGTCACACAAGGTGTTGCAAGCATAATTTGCAAGCCAATCTTCCGCCTTGTTCTTCTCCCTGTACGTATATGCAATAGCAGGACACATCTCCCCCACCCATCGGTGTTTCCTGGAACCAATACCACACTTTCCATACTCTACACTATTTTTTAACAATACTATGGATGGTAGAAGCCGAATCTAACTCAACACACACCCCCGTGAGTCTAAGTTGACGACATAGCCACAGCCCATCGTGAAATGCTCTCATTTTGGTCATGGAGTTTGTGCTCTGCCCATAAAATCTAGCACAAGCCGCCACAACCTTGCCCTCACTGTCACGGATTATACACCCTCCCCCTCCCACCCCCGGATTTCCTTTGCGGGCTCCATCAATGTTAAGCTTCACAGAGGATGCAGGGGGCTCCAACAAACTGCCTTAGGGGGCCTATGTGTAGGGGGTTGATATGACAACCCAAAAAACTGGAGGACAAGAGCCTTTTGCAACGATGGCGTCCTAGATCCAGCTTGTTTGAAGGGAAGCTCGTGAATCCACCCCCTTACTGCTTCCATGATCATCCTAGCCGAACGGCCTCTCTCACCATGTTTCTTGCCATTTCTTTCCTTCCATAATTCCCATACAATAAACGATGGCACCAGGCCTGTGATCATAGCACCCAAGCTTCCCCCGTTCGCATAACTTTGCCAGAATAGCATTCTAATTCTGACCTCTTGGCACGGAATGATCTCCATATGAAGCAAGCTAGAATAAAAATCCCAGACCTTTGATGCCGTCCCTCCCCACACCAAGCAATGGGATGCAGTTTCAACCTTGGGGTCACCACAAAAAAAGCACTTTGAAGCCAAAGGGATTCCAATCCTCTTCAAAGAATCATCAGTTGGGATCCCTCCACATAGAATCTGCCATGAGAAAAACCCGATCTTGGTAGGGACCATATGGTTCCAATACCATTTAGAAAAATCCATGCTAGGGGCCATGCTTTCAAATGGTGTTCCAGATCGCTTTAGAAGAGAACCTACCATTGCTTTTTGGTGCCCAAATTAGAAAATCATCCTTCTCAGAGAGATTAAACTTACCACTCAACACCTCGCTACATACTTCATCTGAGTCAATTTTGAGCAATTCGAGCTGGTCCTAACTATCGTTCCTGTGTAGGACATCCTTCACACGCAAAGAGAGATCAAGGTGCAGTGCTCCATCCACCTGGTCAAGCAGCGGTCCCCACCCAGACTAGTTATCAATCCAAAAACCAACATCTCCCTTCCCCAACAGCCATCGGGAATTATTGAGGATCAGCTCCTTAAAAGCCAACGTCCTACGCCATGAGATCGAACCTGCAGAAGGGGGGGCTGCCAATACCATATGCAGATTTTAAAAAACCTTCCCCACAGCGTGGTATCCGTTGTGAGAATTCTCCATAGCCCCTTTGCTGCTCCAGTGTCATCCATGCGCCTAATGCCAAGCCCTCCTTCTGACAGCGGGCAACAAACTTTCTCCCAATTAACCCAATGATGTCGATTGCCCCATTCCGATTCGCCCGATAAGAAGTTGGCACACAAGCTGTTAAATCTTTGAATGATGGTTTTAGGGACATCCAGCGTGAAAATGATGTGTATTGGCATTGATGCTAGTACATGCCTGAGAAGGACTAGTTTTCCCCCTGCGGACAGCAATTTACCCTTCCAACCCGCTACTTTCTTTCGGATTTCAGCCAGGAAGTTCTCAAAAAAACTTACTCACAATCGGCAAGTATAGATGGGCGCTCCGAGATAGGTTAGCGGCAAACTCCTTTTGGAGAACCCTGTGATTGCAACAATCATTCAACATCTCTTGTCAAGTGCCTTTCTCCCCACCACGAAGTAGCTTTTATTTTTATTCACCAATTGCCCAGAGGACCCCTCATAACGATCAATAAAGCCAATGATCTGCTTCAGAGAGTTCTTTAATCCCTGCAAAAAAATGATGGTATCATCGGAAAACAGGCTGTGAGAGATACCCGGGCATCCCCTTGGCATCTTAAAGAACTTGGCTCTTCCTTCACAGAATAGCGACCTCAATCCTCTACTAAGAACTTCTTCTACTAGAATGAAAAGGGCAGGAGAAAGTGGATCACCTTGCCTCACCCCCCGTGAGGATTTAAAAAAACTAAACTGCCCTCCATTAATTACCACAGAAAACCAGCAGTTCTCCACTACTTTTTTAATTAGAGCAACCCATTCAATGCCAAACCCGAATCTGTTCAAAACTTTAAACAAAAAGCCCCGCTCCAATCTGTCATATGCCTTTGCCATGTCAAGCTTAAGCACTACATTATCACCCCTAGTATTGTCAACCTCTAGTTGATGTCCTGTACAACCTCTTGAACCAGTGCAATATTGTCATGTATACATCTACCCTGCACAAACGCTCATTGTTCCTTGGAGATGATATTAGGCAGAACCATGGCTAATCTACTTGAAATAATTTCAGCTATTATTTTATAAGCAAAGTTGCATAAACTTATAGGTCGAAAGTCCAAGATTACCTCCGGGTTCTCTTTCTTGGGTATAAGCACTAGATTAGCTAAAGTATAGCCCCTCGGCAACCTGCCGCCTGTGAAAAAATCTCTTACCGCTCGCTAGACATCCTCACCTATTATTTCCCAACAAGTCGTGAAGAAATGTCCTGTGTAACCATCAGGGCCTGGGGCACTTTCTCTAGATAGCCCAAACACTGCCTTCCTAACCTCTTCCACAGAAAGAATCATCATGAGCATTTCATTGTCAACATTTGTTACAAGTCTTGGAATTAGATCTAAAAGATCCTCATCATGCCGATGATCCTGGGCCGAGAATAACTCAGTAAAAAACCGAGCTGCCACCAAACCCCATTCCCATCCTTGATTTTATCCACCCCTCCAATCCGCTTGCGAAAATGAACCATTGTATGTGTTTGCAGCCAGAACCCGTCGACTAATGTCAGACCGGGCCAAGTGGGCCAAGACTAGATTGCCAGGACGTGGGCCGTGAGACAAAGGGGGAAGTGTGGAACATGACTGCGCCCCATTGGCTAAGGGCCAGGCCACGCGTCTTAGGCGCAGAGGGTACTGAGCGAGGAACCGCATCGTCCAAGTGACGTGAAGGGGGTGCAGCAGGGGTGGACCCCACCACTGCCTTGGCGGTTGGTGGCAGGATAGGCTTGGTGGGGGCGCGTGGCAGCACTTGGTTGGAGCTGAGAAGCATGGACCGAAAAGAGTGCGTCTGATGCGAGTAACCGTACGAACAGATAGCAGGGAGTGCATATCTTATGTAAGGAAGGCAACTGATCTAGAGAAGGACACAAACACACCTGACAATACCAACATTAATTTTATCTTCTTTGCATTTCTGCTTTTTGTCTTTTACTTCGTTCTTTGCTGTTTTTGTCGTTACTTGGCTTGAAGGAACGTACGGTCACATGCTTAGAGTGACGAGGGTGTATGCAGAAGGCTTACGTCCATATCTGGTATGATTGATTAGTATATTCATTGTTTCAATTTTGTTACTGTTTGTGTCCCAAATTCCTCTTCTCTTCGTAGATCAATAGCATTTCAGGCTGTGGTTCGCGGTTGTTGGCTTAACCCAAAAGACCTCAGAGCTACTCAGGCAAGAGGGAGACCGACTTGCCTGGTTAGGAGTCAGATCAGGCTATTTTTGGCCTCGTTTGAACCTGCGCAAAGGTTCTGGCACGCCCGTGCTGTTTCGCACCACGTGCATATCCCCGTGTATGAGTGTTAGAGATTTTTGTCACCAGTGTTTGAGATTTTTGTCACCAACAGTATGAAGGAATTTTGTGTTCCTCTCTCCCTCCTTAATCCATTTCACACGGGACTTTTGGCTCCAAAAAATTTCTTCTTGAAGTAACACCTCCTACAACGCTTTTTTGGCTTCTAATAGCTTCCTCCTTGCTTTCTCACTGGGGTATTGCTCCGCATCTTTCTCAGCCTTACAAACATTGTTGTCCTCCGCATTCCTGGCATTCTGATGGACATTGCCGAAGACCTCCTTATTCCACACCCTAAGCCTTGATCTAAGACTTTTCAGCCTCAAGTACAGAACCTGAAGTGGGGTACCCAGCACCTGGTTCCCCCAACTTTGCCGAACATAGTCCATAAAGTCAGGGTGTGATATCCACATATGCTAGAATTTGAAAGAGGATATTTTTCTAGTAATGTGAGCCTTGAACTCCAAGAGGATTGGTGCATGGTCCTAACACTCCCGATTGAGATGCTTCACTGAGCTGAAATCAAAAGAGTTAACCCAACCCCCATTGAGAAGGAACCGATCCAGGCGTGCAAGAATTTTACCCCCCCCCCTTCCTGATTGTTTAACCAGGTGAAGGCGTTCCCCTGAAATCCCCCATCTACTAGTGCAGCCTGGTTAACAAAGTTGCCAAACTCCTCCATCGAGATGGCACATACCTGCCTTCCTCCCACCTTTTCTGAAGGGTCAAGAATCGCATTAAAGTCACCATAAATAGTCCAAGCAGTATCCAACGGCACCTCAAGTCCTATAAGTTTAGCCCAAAGAGAATGGGGCTCACTAGCCACACAAAGAGCATGTACAAAAGAAATCACCACAAATCTATCACTGCCGCACTTACACCTAACAGTGACAGCTTGTTCATGACCTCTCCCCATTTCCAATTCCACTCCCTGATGCCAAAGAACCCAAATTCTATTGCCATTATCCTCCCCATTAGAGAGCACTCCAGACATACCCAACTTTCTCATGATTCGGCTTGCTTTGCTGAAAGGATTTTAGGCTCTGCAATGCCTACAATATCAATATTGGAAGAAAGAATCAAGGAATTTAAACGTCTAAGAGAGGGCTTATTCCCTAAGCCCCTTATGTTCCAGAATAAAACAATCATAATAAAGACACGGTAGTGCCTGAATCGGGTCCCCTGGACCTAGTAACACCCCTACTGTGTGTGGTGTTTGCTGCTCCTCTCTTCCTGTATTTCCTTTTACTTGCTTGTGCAACTTCAGTCCCACATACGTGAGTCCCCCTCTCCTCCTCCACATGTGCAACCAGGGCTTGAATCTTCCCATCAAAGCCCCTACTAGACCTACGTAGCTCATCAATTGAGGAGACCCGAATCCTCCCCCCCCCTTAGCTTGATTGGTACTAAATCATCCACAATGCTTTTGATCAACCCAGGCTTATCCAATTGTTCCTGCCCCACAGGTCAAATGGCTGAGATCATCTTTCCAGGTGAATCATTCCAGTTCTGAAACTCTCCCCCTCCTTGGTTCCCTCACTCTCTCCTGCCCCTCCACTTAGACTGTTATCCATTGCCTCAACAAGGGAAAACTCCTTCACAACACCCTCCATGGGGCGATTTCCTTTGCCCTACCTGCATCACTGCAACCCCATGCACACTCTCCAAGTTAGCCTGAGTGGCTCCACCAGCCTCACAACACCCCCCATGCACAGCCTCAATGTCACCCTTTCTAGAGTATGATGCAGTCGCACCAACAGTCTCAGCTTAACATGAACACCCTCCCTAGGCCCCACGTCCTGATCAACCACAGCAGCCAGGGCACCAAGCTGCACCACAGGCCCCTCACCATTATCCTCCCTCGTGCCTACATCCTTCAATGCGAGTCCCTTGGCACGCTGGCCTACGACTTCCTTACCCACGCTGAGGCTGGTTCTTGAATTCCTTCGACAAACCTCATCACCATGCCCTAGTTTGCCACAACAACTACAAAACTTTGGCAACCTCTTGTACACAACCTTCTGGAAGAACCCGGTGCCACCGCACCCAACCCAAATCTTCTCCGACAACGTAGATAGCAGATCCACCTCCACGCATACTCTAGCCATGCAAGTTCGTGAGCACGCCGCAGTCGCCGCATCCACCTTCAGGACACGCCCCACAGCACATGCGATAGAGGAAAAGAAGTTGCCCTAGTACAAATTGATTGGTAGACCGGGGAAGGAGATCCAAACTGAGACGATAGAGGGCTCCTGCCCCAATTTAAAAAACCTCATCCACTTGAAGAAACAAAATAGATAGCCCCTGATCGACGCATGCTCCTTAAGCCAAACCCTAGTGAAATCCGACAGTGCAGAGAACCTGAGCAACAGGTGCCTTGGATCAAGTGAAGAAACCTGAACATCAAAGGCAAGATGGAAGTTCAAAAGCAGTGCCCTCTTGACATCAAATAGCAATGGCCTGCCATACGAACACTTAGCAACCAACACTAACCGAAGTGGTTCTTCCGAGCACCTGATCTCCTCTTCCGAGAAAAAAATCGCAGGAGCTCCCAAGTGAGAAGAAGGGGTCTTCATAGCCACCTGGGGTGAAATCACCTAAGAACTTCTAGCCACCATCGAGGCAAAGGATGGTCCTTCTAGGGGCAGTGGCACCTCCGACAGGGGCGGTTCCTCCATAAACCCTAGAGAAAAACCCTTAGAAGTAGATTGCTAACATGCACCTACAGAACCCTCAAACCCCCCCTGCTAACGTGCGCCCCTAGGTCACAGTATCAAATTCCTTAATGCTCTTGCCATCCCATAAATATTTAATAATTAATAACTGAAGGAATCAATCAAGAATTGCTAACCTGGTGAGCCACAAGTGTTGCTCCTCCAATAGACAATGGTTCTTCCTCCAATGAGTGCTCCAAGTAAACAGATCTGAACCTCCAATGGCGCTACCAAGGTTCTTCAAGTCAATCTTAGATGCTCTCAAATTCTTCAGCATAGATCTGGGTTTCTAAAACCCTAACTCTCAATTGTAGTAGAGAGAAAATAGAAGAAGAAGAAGAAGAAGACAGATCACAAGAGGGAGAGAGGGAGAGAGGGAGACCGAAACGCAGGAGAGAGGGGGCCAGGCAAAAATGCAGAGCACTGCCCTCTCCTGCGTTTTAATCCCCTTTTATAGAGGTAGGGTTTAATAAAAACCCTGATGAGATTTGATTAATCCCTATGAGAGTCTGACTCTCTCTCTCTCAGTTTGGCAATTCTGTTTAAACATAAAGTGCTTCCAAATGGGGAAGAAGCATAATCTAATAGGGAAAGTATTAATTAGTTACTTTATTTAATATTTATGGATAATTATAATTAGCACCATATCCATTAATTAAAAAAAGAACCAATTAAATTAGTAAATTCTAAATAACTCCCTATATGATAACAAATTATCATATACAACCCCCTACTAATCAACACCATCATTATGGAATCTAGGGCATGTACACATGTGTACTGCCAAACCCCATTCCATAGTACATGTCCATATAAGAGCGTCTGTGCATCTGACCGGGTCCCGGAAAACTCGATAAAACACTTTGTTCAAATAAATATACATAATCTATCAATTTATGTAAAATAGATTTTTGCAAAATCATTTCCAAAATGGCACTGGATCCAGATTCTGATCCGACCATACACAGACAGTCTCAATCTTGATGTTCCCCAATTTGGCAATGGTAACCATGTTGGATAAATCCTTCACTCACAAAGTGTTCATGCATTCCCAGAACACCTGCTTTGACTCGCTTGAGTCTCAGTCATTGATGAACCCAAGAATGCGATCACACTTTGCAGCGACAGGGTTCCCTCTGGCAAAGGGTGTCGGTGACACATGTCTATCCCTTCCTACATCTGGCAGTAATACATGAGGGAATCAACAAAGTAGATTCTTTGCCAATACACACATCACACATGTGAGTACTAGCATTTGTACCCTAACATCACATGTCTAGGCATACCCAACGCGACGACCATATGATAAGGGTGCCCAGCCCAAACCCTAGTCGTGACTACCATTCTCAGTAAAACTTACGGACACATAATGCTCAAAAAGTTTATATCGCAGTGATAATATTAAACTAAAATGTATAAAAGTTCAATACAAAGAAGAACCAGGTTGAACCGGACCGAACCGGGTTTGATGGACACACAAGTCCAACAATAATTTATTAAATTGCATTTCATAGGTTAACCCCGTTAAAATTTGGGTAACAGTTGATATTTCCATACTTCGTGTGGGTGTCTTAAAATATGGGCAACCCTCAGGGGATGGCGCTGATAATTAAAGGAACGGAATCTAGATAGAGGGACCAATACGCAAGCAGGTATCAGACAAACAATGATCTCACACACTTGGCTTTCTAATAAATTGACAAAGCCACATCATCAAAGATTCAAATGGTTATGTATTTTATGATAATTAGAGTTCTTTCCTATCAGATATGAAGCATTCAAGAATAGTTGGTCCATCTTTCAGAGTTCTAAAATGGACAAACAATAATAACAGTCAAGTACAGAAAGTAATGTATGATAGCCACAATACGACCTTCCAGGCAAGACAAAAAGGTGAAGAATTAATAACATAGAGTAGATTTGTCAGTGGGGTTTTCACTTGGGATCCTATCCGGGAGGGTTTTAGAGTTGTTCCAACCTAACGCCATTACAAACAACATAAGATTTCCAAGTTACTTCAATTAGCGGGGTAGAAATTAAACTTGTAAGTTGCTTCCTTTGTTTTCTCTAAGATTTGAAGGAGTATCACTATAAGGAGATGTTTTCCTCCAGTTTAACGAGACTTTTGGCAGGTTTTTTGGATTTGCAATCAGCTGATGAAGCAGTAATGGATGCAATACCAGCATAAATGGTAAAACGGATTAATAACCAAGTCAAGATTGATCAACATCACACAATGAGTTTAGGGGGATTGGGGCAGGGGTGACTAATACTTCCAAGAACCATGCGAGCACAGTTTTTCATTATCACAAGGTTGTCCTATTTACAAAACAAGTATCAGAGATTACCCAATAGCCTTATTGCTGCAGACAGGTTACCCCCAGTTGCAATGAGATCATCAATAACAAGGACACGTTCCCCTGCCTGTACGGCTTCTACATGCATTTCCATTTTGTTTGTTCCATACTCCAACGAGTACTCTTCTGAAATAACCTCCCCTGATGAAAAATCAAAGATCCTTAGTATTTCACTAGAAGAGTTCCTATCAACATACAAATTTTAATAAAATAACCAGGAAAGGAAAAACACCACTTGTTTTAATGTAAAATGCGTGAAGTAAAATAAAGAAGGGGAAATCTCTACTTCACCCGTGTTTTTTAGTCTCTAGGCATAAAATGAAGGACCCTACTGTAAAACTATGCATCCTCTCCTTCTACTTACAATGAAACAAAATCTTGAATTAAAAATTTTACTTATTTTTTATTGTGTTTTTTCACATTGAAACATTCAGAGCCTTAATTTTGAAAACAAAATTAGACAATAAACTACCAAAGGGTGCATGCACACAAGCACCTCTCCGACTCTCCCCTCCCCCCTCCCCCCCCCCCCCACACAATCAACATATAAAACCAGGTAGGGATTCCAACCAATTTTTTTTTGATGAGAGGGATTCCAACCAATTGAATTAAGGGTTTTGTTGTCAGTCTGTTTATAAATTTTTATGGTGTCAGACAAACAGCCACCAATTGATACTCTGAAAGAGGCAGTAACTTCTAGAATGGCAAGTATGTAATATCAAACTGATGCAGGTTCATCATAGAAATTGGCTTATTTCTTTAGAAATAGGCCTAGGGTTGGGTTATATACATGTTGGGCCTTTGTTCCCAAGTGTTTTCTATGTATTAGGCCACTTTAATGAGCCTAAACTAGGGGTATATAGGTTGCATACGGGATTAGTCCAGTACTTAGTTTATTTTTATGTTTTTTAATTGAATCGGTTCAAATTGGTTGCATCCAATTGGTTCAATTTAAGAGATCATGTGACTTGGTTAAGTGGTCATGTGATGTAAGATGGGCTGCATTAGGACTCTATAAGTCCAGCCATGTTTTGAGTCTATTTCCTTTAGTATTCTAGTTTCCTAGTCAGTTTAAGTTACCTAATAGGTTAGGGATAGGGTTAGACCTTTCCTTTTTAGTGTAGTAGTTTAATTTTGAGTCTTTTATATAAGGTTGTAAGGGGGCCAAGTATTGAATACGAATTGATTAATAAAAATTAGCTTTATGCTTGCTGCCATTACTACTGCTCTTTGTGAGTGTATATCCTTGTGGATCTCAAGGTGGGTAGGGTGGGTGGACTCTTGCGACTCCTTGGGCCTATCCAGTACCGGGAGGTTCTTCTTCTTCTTCAATCGAGCTTCTTCAAGCTGCAGCTGCTGCCTTTGAAGGAGATCAAACCAGTAAGTAAGTTTAGTTTCCTGCATATATCCTTCCCCTCCATCCATCAAACCCTAACCTCCATTAAACCTACAACTCCTACCTTAACTAGGACTCCCTCATAACTTCAGATCTATCCATCAGTTTCAAAGCAAACTTCCAGCATACAACCCCCACACTTCTCCCTACACTCGATCCTAAACCCAGCTCATAACTCCCACTCTATCCCTCCATTCCTCCACTCCATTAAAATCCAAAACCTGCAACTCAATTCTGTCTAGAATTGTAGAATTTTAAAACCTTCCCAAATCCTATTATTTATAAGCCATAAAAGCACCCTAGACCTGCATATTAAAGCCATATAAGATCCATTCCCAAATTCCCATCCTAAACCCCAGAATTAACCTAAAACCTAGTGTTGTCCATTCAAACCAGCAACTCCTTTTGCTATTGTTCCTGTTATCCGGCTCCTAGTAGGTCTCCTACCTACATAGGACTACATTGCAAACTGGACAAGGTTTAGCTTGAAATGGATTGCAATGATCTAATCCAAATGAAAGGCTCTAATTCAAATAGTGGTAACATCAAAACAATGCACTTATTTTCCATTAACTTCAATAACTGAAAATTAAACTGGTGTTAAATTGATCCAGGGTATCAGCCAAGACATTTTCCCCCTTATCTGAGAGCAAGCTCCCACTAGGAATCAACAAAGGGACAACAAATTGCACTTGCACCAAACGATCAAAGGGATTTACAGTCAAGTAAAATTTCATTTGGTAACACTAACCGAATAATAAATGCAACAATTCAACCAAATAAAACTATACAAGTGCTTTCTTGAAGTTCTTATGTATGATTGTATAAAGATCACTTAATGGAGTCTAGGATTACATATAATGATTACAGGTGTTTTCTTAAAGGTTTTTTTTCCCTTCTTTTTGTTGGCATAAAAAAATAGTTTATTAAAGTTTTTTATGATTTACCATCAGAACTTGCAACCTTAACAGTTATTAGCTTCAACTTCACAAAAGACATAATTGATAATGATACAAGATGTAAGAAGGAAGTAATCAATTAATTTATGTCAAATGTTTCAGGAACACTCCAACCTTTGAAATGACCAATAGCGTCCTCCAGATGGTACAATTTAGGTGCCAAGCTTTAATCAACAATAGTAGCTTTATCCCCATTAACATATCGCTACAATGGCTAGATAAAAAGATAGCAAAAGTCCCCAGAAACTGGGTACAGTTGTTTGAAAACAAAATGGTAACCATGTCTTTCACCTTACTTGCAATGATATGAAGAATCAAAAAGGTGCGGCTTGCGGTGGAGAAGAGGATAGCCAGGGTACAGATGTTGTTCCAAAGACCCCTTAATGGCTTCAATTGATTTGGGACAGTTGGATTGTGTACTCTTCTACCTCTGAGCTGGAACAGACAGTTTATATTTGAGAAACAAAGAGTCAGTTTATATGGGAAAAACAATGAAAATATGATCAAATCTGTCGTGTGACTTCTCCAACAATGCAAGATTATTGGAAGTAAGTCTAATGCTTTCTATTATGCTTTTATAGACCTATACCTATTGTTCTGTCATATTGAATTAAAGCAACTTGATAGGTTGACCATGGAAAGTCAATCCATCAGATAAAACATCCAAGAATTGTTAGAATTTGCAATAATGTGATGAACAATTCTCAGCCATGTAAGATGTTCAAGTTTTCAATCTAGCATGATGACATCAGGACACCAAAATTAGAATTGTCTTATACATATACTTAATTATTATGAAAATATTCTATATTCTGTTGTGGACTTGCACTTTAATCAAAAAATAATGTGATTGATTGAAGTTTTTTCTATTTTGGAACAGTTCAGCATGCAAAACACAATAGATCGTTACCAGTCTTGCTAGAGATGTACAGACCAATAGAAAGGCAATAGAACAAAGCATGCAGATTAGCCCCTTAGATAGAATATGACAATATAGTGTCCTGTAAAAAGGAAATTGGGTTTGTATCTGTTGCGTCGAGAAATCGCTCAGCTGTCCTTCGAGTGCCGTAACCTGCAAAAGACCCTGGGTCACAAAGGAGAACCGGTGTGGTTTCGGCCTAGGACTCTCTGATGCCTAAGTTAGATCTCTCTGAGGAAACAGATGAGTTAATAGTAGAATTCAAGATCCCTGATGGGGTAGAGTACCTTCCCTTTTATAGTAGTGCATGGCGGTGTGGAGAGTCCCAGTTGATGTAGTGTGGCCTTCGTGGTGGATAGAGTCCTTGGGCATTAGGGCTCATCCTTGATTGGTTGTCTTCCCATGAGACATGGTGTCCTTGATAGACTTGATATCCTTGATGGATAGACTGTAGATAGATTCTGGGTGTTTGAGTCTGTTGTGGCTACGTTGACTGATAGGTGGTGGCCTAGAGTCCCGGAGATAGTGTACGTCTTGCAATTGGAGATGGGGCCTAGAGTCCGTTGTGTCTGTCCATGTGCACTCCGCACCAAAAGAGGGGGCTTCGCCCAAGGGGAGCTTGCTCAGGGGGAGTTCGCCCAAGTGGGGGAGCTCACCCAAGGGGGGTTCGCCCAAATGGGGGTGTTCACCCTGCCTTGCCTAGTCCTGCCACATGGCGATCTTCGGTTGGTTAGCTTTATTTTGAGGTTCATCATTTGCCCCCCACTCCCTTGGAGTGGAACGCTCAAGAGAGTATTTCTTAGGCTTGTATACCCCTCAAGGGGTTCTCAGCGAATAATCTTCTCTTAATGGCCCTGCTTGTAAATTATTCGATGAGGGGGTGGTTGAGGGTTCAAACCTCCCCTCCCTCACTTTTGCTGTTTTTTCTCTTTTTTTTTTTTCTCTTGTAGATATATACCTTTGCCTTCTTCTTTCTTTTCACCTTTTCTCTTCCCTTGCTTTTTTCTTCTTATCTCTCTTACTTTTCTCTTCTCTCTTGCTTTTTGAATCTTCCCCTTTGGTTTGCTTTTGGCCTTCACTTTTTGTTGCCCACAAGGTGTTTGTCCTTTGGTGGCAAAGGGTGATGTGACCTCCTTTTGTTTGTTGGCTAGTCTTTCTTGGCTTCTTCTAGCTCTTGGGCCTTGGTTAGTCTCATGGCACATGTGGTTTGGTGCTTGGTTGTTGCTCCGTGCACATGCCCCTCCTTAGTTCATGTCTAGCTTGCCTTGACCGCCCTTTGCTTGGTGCTAGATCGACGCACGTCCATTGGCAGCGCACGTCCATTGGCGGTCGTCCACGGTCCTTGTCTGCGGCCTTCACTTGGTTGTTCACGTCCGCCCGTGGTCCTCGCTCACGGTCCTCGCCCATTCGGGCTTCCTTGGCCATTCGTGTCCTTCGCGGTCCTCCTCTTTGGGTGTCAATCCACCCCTACTTGGGTGTCGTCGATCCTCTTCTATTTGGGTGTGCTCGATCCACTTCTACTTGGGTGTGCTCAATCCACTTCTACTTGGGTGTGCTCGATCCACTTCTATTTGGGTGTGCTCGACCCACTTCTACTTGGGTGTGCTCGATCTACCCCCACTTGTATCGGTAAGAATACACACATTTTTTAATTTTTTTTTTGGCATTACCCTTTTGAGTGACGGGTTGTGAATGTTGCTGGTTGTAGGTTGGCATCCCTTCGCTTGTGGTTGGTTGCTTGACTTTGGAAGGTCGTCACTCTAAGTAAGTAGCCAACTTGCTTTTGTTGTATGTCCATGTCTTCATCTAGTCATTCTGACCCGGCCACAGTTGTGGTTGGGTCCCCTTCCCAGGAGTCCTCTTCGAGGTCGTTCTCTTCTGCGGATGCTTCCCTTCCATTGTCTCCCCTTGTCTCTAGTGATGAGGAGGAAGAGGTTTCTAGGGATACCCCTCGTAGGGGTCATATTAGGGCTTCCAACACCTCCTCTTCCACTGGGGATCCTGGGAGCAAGTTGGCCCATACTCTTAGCATCGTGACCCCCATTGACTTGGTGTCACTCCGTCAGAAATTCCATATACCATCTGAGGTCATGCTTCGCACCCCAGGGCCCGATGACCATGCCTATTCTCACTGGGCGGATGAGTCCATGGCCTTCGCTTCCCCATCCCCCGCTTTGTGGAGTTGGTGTTGGAGCATTATCACCTTACCCCTGGGCAGGTGTTGCCCAACTCTTGGCGGGTGGTTCTGGGCTTTTATGTGTTCTTTGTCCGATTGGGACGTGCCGCTATCGTCCCCCTGTTCTCGTATTTCTATGTGCTAAAGAAGGGGGAAGGCGTATGCTATTACTTCGCACGTCGCCTTCCTAAGGGGTCCCTTGCTTCCGTCGATCCTCTTGTGGGGATCACCCATTCGGTGAAGATGTGGAGGGACCGCTTCTTTTTTTCCTTAGTCCCTCGATGCGCACTACGGTCTACTTGGGAGACCATTGATGTCAAGAGTGTGAACCTTCCCCTCTAGTTGAGTGACTTTGAGTAAGAGTCTCTCCAGCGGTGTCAGGGATGCGACCTGTTCGACGTCCGCGAGTTGGATTCAGAGGCCTTCTTATGCCTTTGGAAATTGAGTCTTGGTAAGATGCTTGGGTCCTTTGGTATTTGCTCATGTACCTTTATTCTGTGTGCCTGTTGTCTGACCTGTTTCATGTTTCTTGATTGGACGTTGTTGTGCAGTGGATATTCGACCAGACCTTAGTGTCTTCTGCTCGGATCTGCGGAAGAGGGGTACTTAGGCTGCCCCCCTGGGGTTGTTTGTGTGGCTTCGTCCACTCCTACTTCTTCTCCTTCCATAGTGGTTGGGACCAAGCGGAAAGGTGGTCCTGATCCCTCTGGTGCGGTGAGGATTGGGCCTTCGTCCCCAGACGTCTCCTCCCGGCTCCGCGTTTAGATCTATTGTTCCACCCCCCTTTAAGGGCAAAGGGGCGACTCCTTCTTCTGTTGATGCTACTATAGCTCCTCCGACCTCCTCCCCTTTGGTGCTTCCTGTGGACCTTCAGGAGGGAGCGACGTTGGCCTGTCATGGAGCATGTCGGGACTGGCTGGATATGGGGAGGCTTCTTGCGGAGCGTTCTGTTATTCAGGGATTTAGTGATGCCTTCTTGTCGCAGAGCCTTTATCCTGACCTAGCTTCTGTGAGTCATTCTTCTTTGTCTTTACTTTTCGTGTCATCGCATCTTTTGTGCTTGTGAATGTCCTTTGACTGCCATGTTGGTTGCAGGTCCAGCACCGGGTTACAGAGGCGGTGCTCCGTCTAGAGGGTTATGCTTTTCACGAGGTCCAGTAGAAGCGCATGATGCAGAGTATGGAGAGGGAGCTTCAGGGTCATAAGGCCTCTCGGGAGGAGGCTGTGGCTCGCGAGAGGAGTGCCTCAGAGGAGCTCAGGGTGGCCACTGCAGTGGTTGCTCAGAATTCATCTAGAGTCCAGGCTTTGGAGGAGGAGCTTCGCGCCTTGAGGCAGAGTCACAAGGCGGAGCTGTCTAAGGTAGGGGAGCATGCGGTAGTGGCGTCTCAGCGATCTCCTGAGATTACTGCGTACTTTTATAAGTAAAACCAGGAGATCTATGACGCAGGCGTCAGGGACTTAGCGGCTCACATTCTGGAGAAGACCCTAGGTTATGATTTTTCAAAGTTTTTGGAGGTCACCACACTGCTCCCTGAGACTGTTGCTGGGGTTTGCGCTTCACCTGAGGAGGGTGTTACAGAGACCGAGGAGGGCGTGGCTCTACCAGAGGAGGGCGCCGCTCACTCTGCTAAGGCTAACATGATGTCCCCTGCTGGGTCGGATGTCGTTCCTCCTTCAGATGCTCCCTGATCTTATATGTGTTTTCTGGATGTTGAACCTTTGGATTTGAACTCTTGGATTGTGGTGTTTACTTCCTTCTCAGATTGTAGTATTTGACTTTTTCTTCCTTGGATGTGGATGTAGTACTTATGTGACCGTTGTTGCTTCGATGAGTCCTTTCCTTATTTGCAACCCCTGGTGATTTGTGGTCTTTAGGGGTGTCAAGTCTTAGTAGTTAGCGGACCCTGATGGCCAACGGGCCTTGCTGGCATTGCGCCTTGGTGGTCTACGGACCTTGGTGGCCAACGGGCCTTGGTGGCATTGCGCCTTGGTGGTCTACGGACCTTGGTGGCCAACGGGCCTTGGTGGCATTGTGCCTTGGTGGTCAACGGACCTTGGTGGCCAATGGGCCTTGGCGACGATGCGCCCTGGTGGTCAGCGGACCTTGGTGGCCAACGGGCCTTGGCGACGATGTGCCCTGGTGGTCAACGGACCTTGGTGGCCAACGGGCCTTGGCGACGATGCGCCCTGGTGGTCAACGGACCTTGGTGGCCAACGAGCCTTTGTGGCATAACGCCTTGGTGGTCAGTGGACCTTGGTGGCATAACGCCTTGGTGGCCAACAGGCCTTGGTGGTCAACGGACCTTGGTGGCCAACGGGCCTTGGTGTGGTGGCAGTGATTCTACTTGAGTAGTGGAAGACGAGTATTCCGAAACCAACTCTTTACTTCAAATGAGAAGATTTTTCAAATTATCCTTGAAACAGTACTACTATTTACTGCTACTGCTACTACTGCTGGTGGTGGTGCTGCTCTGCTGTTACTTCTACTGATAGTACTTCTTCAGGTGTTCTGAGTTCCAGGTACGGTTTACCTTCTTGACCCCCGGAGTTTTCAAGCGGTATGTCCCTGGATGTATCTGCTTGGAAACTATGTAAGGTCCTTCCCAGTTTGTTGACAGCTTTCCTTCCTTCCTTGGCTGCGATGCACTTGGCCCTCTTAGGACTAGGTCCCCCTGGTGGAATAATAACCTTTCTCGTACTTTGGCATTGTAGTACTTGGCTGTGAGCTACTAGTATGCCACATTCCTCAGTAATGCCTTCTCACGTACCTCATCTAGGAAGTCTAGGTTCGCTCGTAGTCCGTCTATGTAGGTTCTTTCATTGAAGTGTAGCACTCTGTGGGACATGGCGAGGACCTCTACTGGTGCCAGTGCCTTTGTGCCATATGCTAGGCGGAATGGACTTTCTCCTGTGGGTGTCCTTACTGTGGTGCGGTATGCCCACAGGACGCTCAGTAATTCTTTGACCCACTTCCCTTTGGCTCCTTCCAGTCTTTTCTTTATTCCATCCAGTAGGGTTCGGTTTGTGACCTCCACCTGACCATTGGCCTGTGGGTAGGCTACCAAAATAGGCCGATAGTCAATGTTGTATCTCTGATAGAAGGTTATGAACTTGGGGTTGTTGAATTGCTTCCCATTGTCGGAGACTATGATCTTTGGCACGCCGAACCTGTAGATGATGTCGTCACGGACGAACTTCTCCATTTCATTCTCTGTGATCTTGGCTAATGGTTTGGCCTCTACCCATTTGGTGAAGTAGTCGATGGCGACCACCAAGTACTTTCGGTTACTTGATGCTGCTGTGAAGTCCCCTAAGATGTTGACCCCCCACATGGCAAAGGGAATGGGGTTGAGGATCGATGTCAGTTTGGTGGCCGGTAGATGGGGTACTGGGGCGAACAACTGACATTGCTCGCAGGCCTTTACGTACTGGATGGCTTCCTCTTGCATTCTCAGCCAGTAGAGCCCCTAGCGGAGGATTTTATAGGCTAGGTGTCTTCCTCCCATGTGGCTTCCACAGATCCCCTCATGTACCTCTGCTAGAGCATATTGGGCTCCCTTGGGTCCTAGGCACCGAAGTAGTGGTGTTGTGACCCCCCTCTTGTATAGTACTCCGTCCAGGATGGTGTACTTTGCAGCTCTCATCCTTATCTTCCTTGCTTCGACCTTGTCTTCTGGTAAGACGTCGTTCTATAGGTAGTTGAGTATGGGGTCCATCCAGCTATTCCCCTCCTCGATTTCATTGACCTGCTTCTCCTGGTATGAGGGTTCATACAATATCTCCACGTACACTGCACTGGCCAGGTTTCTGAGTTCGTCATTGGCCATCCTGGACAGCGCGTCGGCAGTGGCATTCTTGATTCTGGGAACTCGAATCATCTCAAACTTCATGAACTCCTCAATCAATTCTCGAGCACATGCTAAGTATGACGCAATTCGATCGTCGTTCGCCTCGTACTCTCCATTCACCTGGTTCACTATAAGTTGGGAGTCACTCCAGATGGATTGTGTGACTTGAATGGCCTTGGCCACCCGGAGTCCAGCGAGTAGTGGTTCGTACTCTGCTTCATTGTTGGATGCTGGGAAGGTGAATCGGAGGGCGTACTAGATTCGAAATCCTTCAGTGCTGGTAAGTATGAAACCAGCCCCACTTCCAGTGGCATTACTCGAACCATCCACGTACATCTCCCACGAACCTCGATCCTGGTCCTCTGGTTCCTTCGTTTCTGGTTCATTCTCTGGCAGGGTACATTCAGCGACAAAGTCTGCTAGGGCTTGGCCTTTTATTTTCGTCCTGGGCTAGAAGCTGATGTCGTGCTCACTTAACTCGACGGCCCAAGCGATCAACCTTTTGGGGACGTCTGGCTTGTCCAATACCTTCTTTAATGGTAGGTCGGTAAGGACCATGATGGTATGGGCTTGGAAGTAAGGCCTTAGCTTCCTAGCCGCGATCACCAATGCATAGGCGACCTTCTCAATTCTTGTGTACCTGGTCTCTACATCAATCAACACATGACTGACATAGTAGATAGGTCTCTGTACCTTACTCTCTTCCCTCAACAATACCGCGCTTATCGCGTCAGGGGTCGCCGCTAAGTAGATCTGCAATTCTTCATTAGGTTCTAGTTGTCCAAACAGTGGTGGACTCCCGAGGTATTCCTTTAGCTCCTCGAACGCCTTCTGGCACTCCTCCGTCCAAGTAAAGTCTTTAGGGCTTCGAAGATTCTTTAATGTCTTAAAGAACGGCAGACACTTGTCTCCTGACCGTGACATGAACCTTGAAAGGGCGGGGATCCTTCCATTTAACCTTTGCACTTCTCTGACCGTCCGAGGTGGCGCCATCTCTTGAATGGCTTTGATCTTGGAGGGGTTGCCTTCTATTCCACGTACTGAGACCATGAACCCCAGGAATTTCCCTGACGCTACCTCGAACGCACACTTCGCAGGATTTAGTTTCATCTGGTTTCTTCTCAGTATAGTGAATGCTTCTTCCAGGTCGGTCAGGTGCTGGTGGGCTCGGACGCTCTTTACAAGCATGTCATCCATGTACACTTCCATGTTGAGCCCGATCTGTTCCTTGAACATTCTGTTGACCATTCTTTGGTAGGTGGCTCTTGCGTTCTTTAGGCCGAACGGCATAATGCGGTAGCAGTAGTTCTCCTTGTCTATTTGAAAGGCGGTGTAAGACTTGTCATCCTCATGCATGAGGATCTGGTTGTAACCTGAGTAGGTATCCATGAAACTCAGCATCTCGTGCCCAGCGGTGGCATCAATTAATAAGTCGATCCTGGGTAGTGGGTATTCATCCTTTGGGCACGCCTTGTTCAAGTCAGTGTAGTCGACACACATTCTCCACTTCCCATTTGGCTTGGATAACATGACCACGTTTGCGCGCAAGGTAGGGAACTTCTCTTCCCGGATGAACCCTGCTTGGATCAACTTCTCGACCTCTTCCTTGATAACCGCCTGTCAGTTGAGGGCAAAATTCTATCTCTTCTGCTGGACAAGCTTCTTGGTAGGGTCTATCTGCAGTCTGTGCTCTGCTATGAACCTGGGTACGCTTGGCATGTCGGCAGTCGACCATGCGAAGACATCCATATTGCTCTGGAGGAGGTATCCCAACTCTTCTTTCTGGTCCTTGCTCAATAACGAGCCAACTTGCACAAATTTGGACGGATCGTCCCTGCTGAATGGCCAGGGGACAAGGTCCTCCACCGGTCTTCCTCTCTTCTTTGTCAGTTCATCTCTTTGGTTGCTGACTAGATTCTCCATGCACAACACCATCCCTCGTGTGTTGTCGTTGTTTTTCTTCACAAAGGTAGCATAGCAGTCTCTAGCTTTCTTCTGATTACCTCGAACTTCCCCCACTCTGGTGTCAGTGGGGAACTTCATCTTCAGGTGGAGTGGAGACACCACACCTCTAAGGGCTATCAGGGAAGGTCGCCCTAGGAGACCGTTGAACGACACCACGGACTTGACGACCATGAAGTTCACCATGATGGTCACCAGTCGAGGGTGTTCTCCAAAGGTGATGGGTAGCTCTATGGTGCCTCTGATGGAGGCCGTGGCGCCCGAAAACCCATGGAGGTAGGTAGGCTCTGGCTTGAGTTGGTCATCTCTGAACCCGAACTGGCGGTAGGCTTCCGGTGAGAGCACATCTACGGATGCCCCTGTATCTATCAGCACCCTGTGCACTGGTCGGTTAGCTATCTCCACCTGTACTACCAGGGCGTCCTCATGTGGAAAGCTCACACCTTCCAAGTCATCATCCGAGAAGGAGATCACCGTCTCGGACTTGGCTACCTTGCCTGGCTTCTCCGCTACTCCCACGAACCTGGCATGGGCTTTGGCCTTCCTAGTAGATTCCTGCCCTGGTCCTCCTAGTATGGTGAGGATGGGGGCTCCCTTGGTGCCACTAGGCTCGGCTGCATCTCTTCGCTCCTCTGGGAGCTCTCTCTCTCTGTCCGTCCTTCTTTCTTCCCTTCTGGGTTCTTCTCTTTCTCAGTCATGACCTATATCTCCTTGGCTTGACCAGCCATCACGTCTTCCCTTCACGTACTTATTCAAACTCCCTGCTTTCACAAGGCCTTCTATCTCCTTCTTTAGTTGGTAGCATTCTTATGTGTCATGCCCATAGTCCTTGTGGAAGAGACAGTACTTGTTGGGGTTGCGCTTCTCAGGTCCTGCTAGCATGGGTCGTGGCCATCGAATTAGGTCACGGTCCTGGATCTGCATAAGAATTTGGGACCTAGTGGTGTTCAGCGGTGTGAACTCTGGACTTCCTGCTCTCTCACTCCTCTCTGGGCGACGGTCACTTCTTCTTGATGGGCGATCGCCCTTCTCTTGTCGACGTTCAGTCCTCGACCTCTTACTCTCTTTACGGTAATCAGGTGCTAACCTCTTGTTGTCCTGTGGTTTGGCTTCGATTGCCTTCTGTCGAGCTTGCACTATCTCGGCCATGTTACCGAACTCGTTGCATCGCTCCAATAGCTCTTTCATGGTCCTGGTCTCATGACGTGCCAGGTCCTTGATCAACTCCATGTCACGGATGCCCCCAGCTAAGGCAACATGCTGGGTCTGGTCGTCTAGGTCTCTGACCTCCAAGGACTCCTTGGTGAGTCTGCTGACATACTCCCTGAGGGACTCCCCAGGGGTTTGGATCACGTTCAGTAGATTGATCGTGGTCTTCTTCTTCTTGACACTGTTCTAGAAGCGGGTCACGAACTGTTCACATTGCTCCGTAAACGATCCAATCGACCATGGTCGTAATCTGGAAAACCATGAGGTCGCCACACCCTTGAGGGATGCAGGGAATGCTCGATAGGATACCACGTCCGATCCACCATATAGTGTCATCATGCCATTGAAATAGTTGATGTGGTCATTAGGGTCGGTGGTACCACTGTAGAGTTCAAAGGTAGGTAACCTAAACCTGGATGGCAGTGAGGCTGACATGATCTCTTGTGAGAAGGGGTGTTATCCAGGGATTGAGTGTGTCTCACCCTTGGTTTGCTTCTTCAACCCTTCCAGTTTCTCATCCAATTCTTGAAGTCTTTTGTCTAACACTTCATCCCATGCTTGTTCCCCATGCCTTATTGGTTGTTCGCTGCGAGCGAGCTAACGTCCTCTCCTGGAAGTCCCCTCCCGCCTTGATTGTTTGTGGGATGGTGAGGGGTCACGCTGTGATGAATCCTGTCTTGAATGCGAGGGGTTCCTTCACGGTAAGTCTGGCTTCGCTCTGGTGCATGACTTCCTCCTAGTCGACCATCAAACACCGATCTCCGAATGAACCCTTCAGGGTTAGGTACCACGTATCGATGTGCTAGTGTTCTCCCCAGGTCCGACCGTGCTGGAAGGTCCATCGTTCTCCCCCTAGGTTGGGAAGGCTCTCCCCACTGCCTGGTGTGCCTCTCTGACCTATCACCCCTGGGAGGTGTCCTCTTGGGGCTCTACTCCTGTCGAGGGTCCGTCCTACGATGGTGTGATTTTTCACACTGCCTCAGGTAGTCACGGAAGAGTTGTTGGTCGTCGAGGATTTGTCGCTGCAGGTCATTGATTTGACCCACAGTGGCTGGTACATTGGAATTAGGTACCGCCTCCACCCCACTTCGTAGTTGGGCTCGCCCACTGCGACTTGATCGTCGGCTGGGTTTTCTCTCTCCAGAGAGACATGGTCATTAGCTCTGCGACGTGAGCTCTCTAGAGGAGGTGATCCATTCCCCTCTCTCGGGGCATTGTTGTTGGAGGGAGCGGTCTTCCTGCGTGCCATGGTTGATCAGTGATGGAAACGCGCTAGTAGAGATGATGGCTAGCGTCGTTCCTACAGACGGCGCCAATCTGTTGCGTCGAGAAATTACTCAGCGGTCCTTCGAGTGTTGTAACCTGCAAAAGACCCTGGGTCACAAAGGAGAACCGGTGTGGTTCCGGCCTAAGACTCTCCGATGCCTAAGTTAGATCTCTCTGAGCAAACAGATGAGTGAATAGTAGAATTCAAGATCCCTGATGGGGTAGAGTACCTTCCCTTTTATAGTAGTGCGTGGCGGTGTGGAGAGTCCCAGTTGATGTAGTGTGGCCTTCATGGTGGATAGAGTCCTTGGGCATTAGGGCTCATCCTTGATTGGTTGTCTTCCCACGAGACATGGTGTCCTTGATAGACTTGGTATCCTTGATGGATAGACTGTAGATAGATTCTGGGTGTTTGAGTCCGTTGTGGGTACGTTGACTGATAGGCGGTGGCCTAGAGTCCTGGAGATAGTGTACGTCTTGCAATTGGAGGCGGGGCCTAGAGTTCGTTGTGTCTGTCCATGTGCACAGGGTCCGCGCCAAAAGAGGGGGGTTCGCCCAAGGGGAGCTTGCTCAGGGGGAGTTCCCCCAAATGGGGAAACTCGCCCAAGTGGGGGAGCTCACCCAAGGGGGGTTCACCCAAATGGGGGGTGTTCACCCTGCCTTGCCTGATCCCACCACATGGCAGTCTCAGGTTGGTTAGCTTTGTTGTGGGGTTCATCAGTATCTTTGTCTAATAAATAATTTGAAGTTCTCTGTCATAAGCACATACACTTCCTAGTTCAACAATGATATGAATTCTGATCCCCTCACCCAATTGAAGAAACAAAAGAAGTGTAAAACCAGGCAAGAGTCCTACATAGTTAAGCACACTCTATTAAGGAACATAATCAATCCACTCCTAGTTATAGACTAAACTGGAACAATAATTTTCGGCAAGGTCCTTTTGTCAGAAGAATTTGAATTTATTTTAACATTTTTATATGGAAAACAACAGGTCTATTATTTTCTATTTGTTCTTTCTTATGCATCTATATTTGTGCAGGTTTTTTAAGTCCATATAATGAGGTCAAAAAGCAAGAGGGCTTTGTGACCCTTGTGAGAACCCCTATAAGCATGTATTGGTGGCCGAAAGCAAACTGATTTTTTCCTCTAGAAACTCCAAATGAGAAGATCAGGTTTATGTATTCCAGAACAACACACCTTCTTGGCTCCCAATCTTAGTTACCTAGTAACCTAACACTTAATCAAGCACAACAGGCATCACCCAGCAGATCCCAAAAGCAATTAACAAACTTGACCAAACCTGAAATAGAGAGTTGCAATGTATGTTTGAATGATCCAGATTCTTGTTGCATTCAAGAAGAATACACAAACATGGTACAGAGATGTCCTTTCTAATGAGAAAGTCTACAGTGGGTGTAACTTGAATGAGGCTTGCAATGTGAAAACCACAAGAATTCTATTACCTACTAAAAATTCCATCCATTGTAAGGGTTCTGTCTCTGCTTCATATACCACAAAGGCTTTTACTATTACTGATAAAAACCAGCCTTCTTTCCTAGCGTATCGTCACTCTATAATAAAGATTACATTTATACACAAGCTGAAATTTTCCATCCCAAAACTTTTTTCATTTTTCTTTTGGCTATGTCGCAAGTAAAATAAAGGGAAGAGAAATTGGGTAAAGTAAACTAATAAACAATCCAGATTGAAGTCAGAACGATAGAAAGGAAAAGCGAAGAAAAAGCAATGACAATCCAGATTAAAGCATGACAATCCAAACCATAGAAAGGAATGGAAAGGAAAAGCAATGACAATTCTTGATACTGGTTTGCCTTTTTCATTTTCCTTTCTTGCATTAGGCTTCATTATCAAAGGAAAAGCAATGACAATCCAGATTGAAGCCAAAACCATAGAAAGGAATGGCAAGGTAAAATAAACAATGTTCCTTGCAAAAAATAGTCACACCAAAACCAATAAGACTTAATGCAACTGGTGCGTTCAGAGAAGGCCTATGATTCTGCGTCCTTGGAGCCCGGATGTTTGTTTGGAAAGAGTTGATTTGTGTTCAGTCCCGGTTTGGATATCTCTTCCCAATCTCCCTTTTTATTTCTGGTCATCCGAAGCTCTTAGTTCGATTGGGAGTGTCCTTGGGAAGCCTATTGTGACTGATAAAATGACACGGTCAATGGAGAGGCTATCTTATGCCCGGATGTTTGTTTGGAAAGAGGTTTCCCATTCCTTGGGGCATGACACCAGCTTTGGTAAGAAGAATAATAGGAAATCTGCGTCAATCTTTGAAAGACAGGCTAAAGCTAAGGAAGTTACCTAGTCCAACGCTTTTGCCTCGCTGGAAAATCTAACGGAGGAGGTTCATTACAACCCAGAGGATATGATGTTGGATGCTGACTCATGTGCTATCTTATTAGGCAATGAGTTATTTGAGGGAGAGAAGAATGTGGAAGAAGATTCTTTCATCCAGCCATTAGCAATCCTTCCTAGTTTGAAAAAGGACGGAGAGGATGGGCCTTCCTTTGCTTGTCTTAAAGATCTCCACCCCGGCAAATCTGATGAAGATTTTATTGAGGGGTACCAACGTTCAAGGGATGCTGCCCAGGATTTGAATTTAAATTCCTGCCATTTTGAGAAGACCCCTAGTGCGTTGTGCATGGAAGAAGGAGAAATTAATGGGGCAGCTTCTCCTTTAATCGTTAATGAGCTGGCCAGGGCTGATTCCTTGGATTCTAATCCAATTCTGTCCACTAAGGGCAGGATTAATGGTGAATTGGCTACGGATAAGGAAGGGACTGTTTTGGAAGGGCATGAGAGGCGAGCTGATATGCTGTCTTTGAAAGGGAAGGGGGTAGATTGGTCCAATAAACCCTCAGCTAACTTTGAAAGACTGAAACGGCAGGCAGCGGAGAACCGTTCAAACCAGGGGTCCTTAGACAAAGGTATGGGTTTTTCTGGTTCTCTTAGTTCTTCTTTATTGGGCCGGGCCAGTGGAAGAGGCCCTAAATTTTTACCTCAACGTATTCCTGTGAAGGAAGGTGGGGGCATTAGATTGGAGGGACTGATGTGGCTACCCATCACCTTAGATGAATTGCATCTCTTGGAACGTGAGGGGTATGAATGCCCCTACAAAGAGACGTGGGATTAAAAATGTGATTATGGACAATAACGCTAAATTAGCCATTCTTCTTGAGACTAAGGTGAAAGCGGAGAACTGTGCTGCCACCTTTGACCCTTTCCTTTCAAACTGGAAGTATTTACATAATGGTGAGGCAGATTCTACTATTCGCATTTGGTTGGGCTGGGATGCTACAGTTTTTAAAGTTGAGGAAATTCAGAAATCCACTCAATTTATTCATGCTAAAGTGACTACTTTGGGGACCTCTCTTAATTTTTTGTGCACGGCTGTTTATGCTTTGAATTCGATGGAAGAAAGGAGGGAGCTTTGGAGAGATGTTATTACTCTTGCTAGTAATATATCCATTCCTTGGGTTGCTCTAGGGGATTTTAATGTTGTTCATCAGCAAAGTGAAAATCTTGGAGGGGATCCAGTCCGTCAAGAGGCTGTTGACGATTTTAACTCTTTCATCTTTGACACTGATCTTATTGATTTAAAGTGGAAGGGAGAACTCTTTACTTGGAATAATAGGCAGGGGGGCAGCTCTCGGGTATGTTGCAAATTGGATAGGGCCTTGGTTAACTTAAATTGGATGGATGCGCTCAGGTCTTCCGTAGCCACTTTCCTTCCCCCGGGGTTGTCGGATCATTCTCCAGCAGTGGTTTCGATCCTTGATGGGGTAAACTTTGGCCCTAAACCTTTCCGGTTCTTTGAGGCTTGGATTGGAAGAGGGGGGTTCGATGAGTGGTGATTAAAGGTTGGGACTGTCCAGTAAATATGAAGCTCAATCCTATTCTTCTGTTTGCGGCTCGCCTAAAAAATGTCAAGGTTGAACTCAAGAAGTGGAATAAAGACAGCATTGGAGATGTTTTTCTTGCAGTCAAATATGCTACATCGGAGTTGACTCACATTCAAGTTAGCCTTGCTGCCCACCCAAATGACTCCGATTTAGTTATCTTAGAGTCAAAAGCCAAAAAGAAGTTATGGGAAGCTCTTAGCACTGAAGAAAAATTCCTTAAGGAGAAATCAAGAGTCAAGAATATTCAATTAGGGGATGGAAATAATAGCTTCTTCCACAAGTCCATGGTGTGTAGGCAAAACAGGAATCACATTTTGGAGGTGCACAATGAAAGAAATGAGGTTATCAAGGAACCCAACCTTATCAAAATGGAGGCAGTTTCCTTTTACATGAATCTGTTTGGAGCAAATGTAGATGACACTGGGTTTTTCCCTGAGTCTATTCCTTTACAACACGGCCTGAATCTTGTGCAGCAAAACAGTCTTATTGGACAGATTTCTAATAAGGAAATTAGAGAGGTGGTGTTTGCTATGAAGAATTCCAAAGCTCCAGGGCCGGATGGGTTTGGGGCAGCATTCTTTAAGCACTCTTGGGAGGTTGTTGGAGAGGATCTCACGCTGGCCGTTAAATGGTTTTTTTCAAAGTCCATTATGCCAAGCTCTATTAATGCTACATTCATCAGCCTAATCCCGAAAACCGAAGCTACTTCTTCTTTTGCGCGCTACAGACCAATAGCTCTTTGCAACCTATTTTATAAAATCATTACAAAAATTTTATCTAATAGGCTACAAGGAGTTGTTGGGAAAGTGGTTAGTGATACCCAATCTGCTTTTATCAAAGGGCGCTCTATTGTGGATAACATCCTTGTTTGTCATGATGTGGTTAGGGGCATTAAGCAGAAAGGGACTTCTCCTACGGCAGTGCTGAAAATTGACTTACATAAAGCCTATGACTCCCTTAGTAGAAAGTTCCTCTTTGAGATCATGGGCAGGATGGGTTTCCCAAGCAAGTTCATTCGATGGGTAAAAGCGTGTGTTGATACTCCCTGCTTCTCGATTCTTCTCAATGGAAGAAACCCTACAGGTTATTTTAAAGGAAAGAGGGGGATAAGATAGGGAGATCCTCTCTCCCCTTACCTATTTACCATTGCCATGGAAGGTTTTTTGGCCTTGATGAGGAAGTTGGAAACTGAAGGTCAAATCAGCCTGCTCCCAAGATGCAAAAGTTTCCATCTTTCGCACCTTATCTTCGCAGATGACTTGATGATTTTTGTGAAGGCTGTCTCTGACTCTATTTCGGCTTGTTTGGGAGCTCTGACTGATTTTCACACCTACTCTGGGTTGAAACTCAACAGAGCTAAGTCCTCTATTATTTTAGGGGGCCTTACCCAAAAAGCCAGACTGCAACTTTTGGAATTAACGAATTTTGTGAAAACTAAGCTGCCCATTTGGTATCTTGGTGTTCCTCTTATCTCACGCAAGCTTTCTATGGCAGATTGCTCCTCTATTCTTGATTTGGTGAGACGAAGACTTGACGGTTGGAAAGCTCGCTTCTTATCCTTTCTTTGTCGGCGGCTGCTTCTTAGCTCTGTTCTCCGGGTTGCTACATTTATTGGTCGGGTATATTTGCATTACCAAGTGGAGTCAAACAGAAGCTGGAATCCATGTTCTCCAATTTCCTTTGGACAGGTCCCTCCTTGGAACGAAAGGTACACTATGTTTCTTGGGATAAAATTTGCAAACCTAAGGATGAAGGGGGTTTAGGTATCCGCAGAATTTCTGATATGAATGCTGCGGGTATCGTAAAGCAAGTTTGGTGGATTGCCTCCAAAAAGGATAGCTTTTGGGTTAGGTGGGTGTATGCCCGGTACTTAAAGAATGATTCCATTTGGACTATGAAAATTCCTCAAAACTGCTCTTGGGTCTGGCGTAAAGTGCTTAAGTATAGAGATTTGGTTGAACCCCACATCCTCCACTTTATTGGGTCTGGCCACTCTACAAGGCTCTGGCTTGATAAGTGGCATCCTCAAGGGGTTTTAATCAAGAAATTTGGGGATCGTATCAGATATGATGCGGGCTCTCACCGAATGGCTATGGTTTCAGAAATTATTAGATAGGGTGCCTGGCATCCCATTTCCTATGGTTCCTTTGACCTGATTAGTGTCTGGGGTGATTTGCAACATGTTCCTATTTTGAGTGGTACGGAGGATCTTATTTTTTGGAAGAAAACCCCTAATGGCTTGTTCACCACTAAATCAGCCTGGGACACTATTAGAAGGACTTCTACTAAGGTGGGCTGGAATAAATATATTTGGTTTGCAGAGAACTTCCCTAAGCATTCTTGCACTGCTTGGAGATGTCTTATGGGTGCTCTCCCAACCAAAGACCAGCTAATTAAGAGGAATATCCATGTTGGACCGAATTGCATTTTTTGTTGGGCTGGGACTGAAAGTCATGAGCATCTTTTCTTCAATTGCCCCTTTTCCAGCAGCATTTGGGGGAGAATTAGTTCCTCTTGCTCACAAGGGGGTGGGGGGCCCACCTCTCTCCAGAATGCGATTGTCTGGCTCTCAAATGTTGGCTGTGCTAATGACAAGATGGACATTATTCCCAAGTTGGCTTTTTGTGCTACTGTGCATTTTATTTGGTGGGAAAGAAATCGAAGGCTTTTTGAAAATAAGGTTAGGTCTCATGATCAGATTATTGAGGCTATTAGACTTGATGTGGCTATCAAGTGTGCTGCCTTTCCCATTTCGGTTGTCCAAAATCCTAGAAATCAGTTTCTGGCTGATAATTGGGGGATTAGGGTGGATTGGAAGGTCATTACACAAAAAACTAGTGCGTGGTTCAGACCTCCTACTCACATGATAGCCCTTCATTGTGATGGGTCTTTGATGGCTGATAGAGCTTCTTATGGTGGGATCATTCATGATGACACAGGGGCTGCTATTATGGCTTATGCTGGGAAGGGGGACAATAATTCTGTTCTTGGCATGGAACTTCTTGCTATCCTTAGGGGAGTCACTTTATGCATTCAAAAGGATCTCCTTCGGGTTTCTATTAGATCTAATTCCAAACTTGCAGTGGATATTTTGAATGGGATAGTGAGCTATCCTTGGAGCTTGCAGGCCTTAAAGGTCCGGATCACATCTCTAATGGAGCAATTGCAACGTAAGGAGATTAGACATGTTTGGAGGGAGCTCAACCAACCAGCAAACTTTGTTGTAGCCATTGACACTGGGGATGGGGAATCTTTTTTCTACCCCCCGGATTTTGCCCCGGACTTAGTGGAGTTGATCAAGAATGACTCAGACCGTAAGACCTACTTTAGGACCCCTTCACATTGAGTAGTAGGCCCCTGTTGTTTGGGGCTGTATCACCGAGGGCTTGTCCTCGGGTTCGCTCTGGAGCTTTCCTTCCCCTCTTAGGCCTATCTAAGGGGAGGGGGCAAGGGCTGCCATTTTATGTATTCTATTTCATCTTTTTCCTCTCTTAATACAATCATACTTACCTATCAAAAAAAAAAAAATATGCAACTGGTGCAACTGGGTCAAGAAAAGAAGAATAGTTAACAATGTTCAAAAGGAATAGGGGGTTATAGGAAGAGTAAACGAATGAAATCATCTTGCAACACACAAGGCCGGATTTCATAGAGAGACATTCCCAGGTTCTTCAAACTTAAAGATCATACAATGTCGTAAGAATTTCAAGATCAGATCTTCTAAGAGTTTTTTATTCAAAGAAAAAAGGACCCTTCATAAACGTTCATTGACTTCAAATGCCCAGCTTGAATAGATTCATTTGCCCAAAAGAAAAGTCGAAAAATTTGGTAAAAAGGATTAAAAAGAAAAAAAAAAGTCAAGAAATAAAATTTCCCATTCAATATAACTTTTTTGAAGCGTACCTATAAAGGATGATCAGAAGCACGTATGCAACCAAATTCTTTTATGGTACATAGCGTCTCACTCCTTTGGCTTTCTTTCTTACAAAATCCAAAACAGTAGCTCTTGAAATCTGGTCGAACAAAAATCAATAAATAAATCGAACCTATTATGTAAGCAACTATGTTACCTTTCTTTGATATCTTTCGAGAAGGGATTGAGTGATGGAGGAGAGGAGCCCTAGGAAGAGGGAGGAGAAAGAGTGAAAGTAAAGAGGGAATAAGAGAGACATGGATAAGTGAATGAGAGAGAGTGTAGCTGAACATTCAATCTCCTACAACCGCTCTCATCTCTTGAAACCAATCTCATGCCATCATGTATCGGTGTAGCCGAACATTCAATGCTACAAAGATATAGTTAAATACCTGTTGGACAAGTGTGTGTCCATCAAACCCGGTTCGGTCCAGTTCAACCCGGTTCAACTTTGTATTGAACATTTATACATTTTAGTTTGATATTATCACATGCGATATAAATTTTTTGAGCATTATGTATCCCTAAGTTTTACTTAAAATGTTAGTCACGACTAGGGTTTGGGCTGGGCACCCTTATCATATGGTCGTCGCATTAGGTATGCCTGGACATGTGATGTCAGGGTACGAATGCTAGTGCTCACATGTTTGATGTGTACATTGGTGAAGAATCTACTTTGTCGATTCCCTCATGTATTATTTCCAGATGTAGGAAGGGATAGGCATGTGTCACCAACACCTGAGGGAACCCTGTCAGTACAAAGTGTGATCGCATTCTTTGGTTCACCAATGACTGAGACTCAAGCGAGTCAAAGCCGATGTTCTGGGAATGCGTGAACACTTTGTGAGTGAAGGAGTTATCCAACATGATCACCACTGCCCCATTGGAGAACACCAAGATAGAGACTGTTTGTGCATGGTCGGATCGGAATCTAGATCCAGTACCATTTTAAAAATGGTTTTGCAAAAACCTATATTTACATAAAATGATAGATTATTTATAATTATTTGAACAAAGTGTTTAATCGAGTTTTACGGGACCCGATCAGATGCACAAACTCTCTTATATGGACATGTACTATGGATTGGGGTTTGTCAGTGGATTTGGCATTACATGTGTACATGCCCTAGATTCCATAATGATGGTGTTGATTAGTGGGGGGGGGTTGTATATGATAAATAGTTATCATATAGGGAGTTATTTGGAATTTGTTATTTTAATTAGTACTTTATTTAATTAATGGATATGGTGCTAGTTATAATTATCCATTAATAATTAAATAAAGTAATTAATTAATACTTTTCCTATTAGATTCTGCTTCTTCACCTGTGTAGCACTCTGAGTTTAAACATAACTGCCAAACTGAGAGAGAGAGAGAGAGACAGACTCTCACAAGGATTAATTAATCCATCAGGGTTTTTTAATTAAACCCTAGGCCTATATATAGGGGACCAAAAACGCAGAGGGGTACACTGCTCCACGTTTTTGGTAGACCCCCTCTCTCTTGCGTTTTGGTCTCTCTCTCTCCCTCTTGTGATCTCTCTTCTTCTTCTTGCTTCTCTCATCTATGTTTGAGAGTTAGGGTTTGAGAAACCCTGGATCTGGACTGAAGAATTCGAGAGCATCTGTGATTGGCTTGAAGAACCTTGGTAGCACCATTGGAGGTTCAGATTTGTTTACTTGGAGCGTACACTGGAGGAAGAACCACTATCTATTGGAGGAGCAACACTTGAGGCTCACCAGGTTAGCAGTTCTTGATTAATTCCTTCAGTTATTAACTATTAATATTTATGGGATGCGAAAGAAACTCGATTAGATTAATTTTCTCTGCGCATTCGAGTATGGAATGGATCCCTCTTGCCATGTGATGGATTAGAGATGATTTTCTCCGTCCCTATTGTGTTATAAAATTGTATGGGACACAACAGGGAACGACAAACCCTAACAGGAATGCCCCAGTGTTCCCATGGGCGACCATGGAAAACCCCAAAAATCAAATGGGGCACCCATGGGACACCATGGGATAACCCAGGGCGTGCAATACCCTAATTGGTTTATAATTGATTTTCCTAGGGAGCCATGGTTTTATCCCTGGACCGTAGTTATGCCTACAATGTGGTATCAAAGCAACCTTTCCCACCCATGAATATTAGATAATTAATGGTTTAATATGATTATCATGAGTGGGATGCAAGTTGGCACATGGGATGTTAAATTTATGGTTGTTGTAACAACCTTCCCATGTGCACATGGGTAGTTACAAGGTTGTTAGTGTAACAACCTACCCATGTGATGATGGATTTGGTTTGTTTGTTATTTCCAATTATTGAAACATGTATCCATGCATGATGTAATTAAATTTTATTTAAACATTTTTTTTGTCATGGTTATATGTGGGGGGGGGGGACGCACGCTGCCAAACACATGCGCACGCCCTCCCCCTTTTCCTACCTATGTACGCAAGAGGGCTACTGCCTGCGGGCAGCAAGCCTACGAGCAGCAGCCTGCAGGCTGCTGTCCATGGGCAGTTGCCTACGGGCAGCAGGCCTACAGGCTCAACCATGGGCTGCTGCCCGTGAGCCTTGGGCTTGTGGGCTGCGTAGGGTGTGCCTGCAGCTTGCGCATGTGGGCTGCATGCACCCCCCTTGATTCCCCTCCAGTTTTTAATAAAAAAAAAAAAGGTATTTTTTCAAAACAGATTTTTAAATGTTTGTTTTGTTTTTGGAGGAAGAAGATGGGTGAAGGGATCCCTCCCTCCACCCACTTGTAATTAAAATGTGATTTTAATTTTGTAGGCTTGGATACAAGTTATCACATGTGATGTGGTGGTTCAATAATTGAAGGAATCCATGTTAATTTTTATTGGTTTACTTGCTTTAATGCCCATGCATGACATTATATTATGATGTGATTATGGGAATGACATTCTAATAAAATGGATAGATTGTTTATGTATGTGATACATGGGGTTATGGGTGGATGTGATGCTTCTCTCTCTTTTTCGTTCTCCCCCTATATTTTTTATAAACAAATGTACTCCACCCCATGGCAGCCCAAATGGTGGGTTGGTTTCTCCATGCGGGGTTTCTTTATTATTATGAAAAGGAAAGTGTATAGAATTTTTCCTAGGTTTCCATTATAATTTTAGAGGAGCTAGGACTCCCAGGGCATGTTGATAGTGATCCACATGTGGCGCTCAAAGCTTATGGAGATGCAAGTCACCTACTTTGAAGACGTGATTCGGGCGGAGGAGATGATCGAGGCGTGGCATCCATGGCATGATAAATACATCCAAAATTATTAGTTTTATTTTTATTGGGAGGGTTCTTTAAGTGCTTCTGATAAAAATGTCGCCATCCCATAGTCACTTTTAATTAATGTTGATTAATTATGTTGTTCAAATCTATCCATGATATGTGAGAGTCAATTAATCCCTCTTTGATCATAATACATGTTTGATATGGACTAGTCTTAATCTGTAGACATGCCCATAGTCTCCTATTGAGGATAAATGTAGAAAGTGTGTGACATGACCCCGCATAAGCTGACAAGACATTGCCAGGACCTCTGTCACACATTTATCTATATTTACCTCTATCTAGATACGTTAGGGTATGGATAGTGAGAGGACACTGCGACAGTGGGCCATCTTTCATGATTTCATGATTCTAACTAATGCAATAGGTAAGTACATGACTTGGGTGTATGTCAGCCGACAAGATCTGGACATAACTCCTAGGTGGCCAAAAATATCGGAAGCCCATGAGGCGGACAGCTTAGTCCACACTACCACGGTGTGTATAATGACTCCCGACAGGGTAAGTTATGCATACAAGGGTTATAGGTATCCAATTCATCTTTTGGGTTATGAGGGAAACCCAAATCATAAAAGACCATTGATGTGTGTGTGCCCAATTTTAATTTCAATGGTTGTTAATTAGCATGTGGTTTTTACTTGTACATATGTAGATAATTATACGATGACTGCCGTTAATTACAACCTATTAACACTCATTAGCGAATATAAACTTAACGTTACAAACTATGTCGATGGGTACCGGAGCATTAAGTTGCTCCTGACTGCTAAAGGACTGTATTCAATTTTAGATGAATAAGTTCCTCCGCAACCCGACCCGAACGATTTTGAGGCAAATGAAGAAATGCAGGATTTCCTCATGAGGGATTCCAAGGCATCACTTTATATCCTAGGATCATTGGAAAAGTCAGTTTTGGACTTGGTCAAGGATATACACACTACTGGGGGTAAGATGGATAAGCTTGCTGAATTGTTCAACAGGCAGTTGACAGACGCCCATTCTAATGTGGTGAGTCAAATCCACAATACCAAGATGTCCCAGGGGACTCCAATGATGGATCATGTAATGAAAATGGTCAATCTGTTCAAAAAACTGGAATCCATGGGGACTGATTTCAGTCTGCAATACAAGACCGATGTGATCTTAGCGTCACTCACCCCTACCTATGCAACCTTAAAGATGTCCTACAAGATGTCTGACAAGGAGATGGAACTCACCGAGCTTGCTAACGCACTGGTAGAAGCTGAAGCGTCCTTGAAAAAGGACAAGGCTGAGGTCAATGCAACTGAGGCAAAGCCTTCTTCAGTTGGAAAGAAGAAGAAAAAAGAAAGTAAGGGTAAGACCCTGAAAACCAAGGGTGGGAAGTCTGGCAATAAAGGCAAAGGCAAATGCTTCTATTGCAAGAAGGAGGGTCACTGGAAAAGGAACTGTCATGCTTACCTGACGACTTTGAAAGACAAAAAGCCGGATGAAACAGAGGCTGCTAAAGAAGGTACATATGATGTTTACGTTCTTTAAGAGTCTAATTTGTCTTTTTGAACCGACCAATTCTTGGTTGGTGGATAGTGGATCCACTGTTCACATTTGCAATGATTTGCAGAGGTTCAAGGAGACAAGGAACCTGGAATGAAATGAAGTGCGTCTTCAGATGGGCACTGGAGCTGAGACCATGGCGATGGCTGTGGGAGCTTTTATTTTGAATTTTAGTTTTTCTAGTTTAGTTTTAAAGGATTGCTATTATGTACCCTCTTTCAAGAGGAAGATTATTTCAGTTTCAAAACTTATTTTGGATGGGTATAGTTTTTCCTTTAATACTAAGTTAATTATTCGTTTTAATAATTCCTTTGTGGGATCCAAATATATGCAAAGTGGTTTGTATTTTTTAGATTGCCCTATTAGAACGAATGTTGTTTCAAACGTTGAGTTGAAACGGAAAGCAGCTCCAGTGAACTCAACATACCTATGGCATCTAAGATTAGGTCACATTAATGTGGACCGGATCAGTAGATTAGTGAGGGATGGGCCCTTAGAGATTCTAAGGGTGGAACCATTCCCCACATGTGAGTTATACCTTCAGGGCAAAATGACCAACAAACCCTTTGGCAATAAAGGTACTAGAGCCACAGATCTGTTAGAGTTAATACATACTGACGTGTGTGGATCCATAAACATACAAGCGAGGTATGGGTATGAGTACTTTATCACATTCACCGATGATTACTCTAGATATGGTTACATATACTTGATGCGTAGGAAATTGAAAGCCTTTGATAAAGAATTCCAAGCCGAGGTCGAAAGACAGCTCAATAAACGCATCAAGTCCTTATGATCAAATCGTGGAGAGGAGTATCTATTGGATGAGTTTAAAGATTATCTCATATCACAAGGGATAGTTAGTCTACAAACTAATCTAGGCATACCACAACAAAATGGTGTATCCGAATGATGCAATCGGACTCTATTAGATATGGTCTAGACGATGCTCACTTATAGCGAGCTGCCTCTTTCTTTCTGGGGGTACGCTTTAGAGACGGCAATATATATCTTGAATAGAGTTCCATCTAAGTCTATAGCCAAGACACCCTTTGAGTTGTGGAAAGGGCGCAAGCCCAGTATTCAACACCTTAGGCTATGGGGTTGCATAGCACATGTGCGAAAGCAACAAACAGACAAGTTGGAATCTAGGACTTCGAGATGCTATTTCTTAGGCTACCCCAAAGGCATGATTGGATATTATTTCTATAACCTGGTTGACCAAAAGGTCATTATAAGTAAAGACATCACATTTCTAGAGGAAGAAATGATGACCCAGAGGTCTGAACCAGTAGTCATTAAAGAGCTATCAGATAGCTCAGAAACGTCACTTTTAGAAGTGAGACCAATTGACATGCCCGCTGAAATACCAACACCGGAAGAATCTCGACACAGTGGGAGGACTATTAGACCACCCACCAGGCTCACTCTTCTAACCGAAGAGGAAATAGTAGAAGAGTTCCACATGGTATTGGTTGAATCGGATGATGATCCAATGACCTACTCTGAGGCTCTAAAGGATGTTGATGCCACTAGAAGGCTGGAGGCAATGCGCTCTGAAATTGATTCGATGCATTCCAACAAGGTTTGGACTCTAGTCGATCCAGCACATGGCGTTAAGCCGATTGGATGTAAATGGATCTTTTTTAGGAAGAAGAGCGCAGATGGAAAGGTCAAAAGATTCAAAGCGAGACTGGTGGCAAAGGGCTATACCCAGAAGGAGTGTATAGACTATGAGGAAACCTTTTCATCGATGGCGATGATGAAATCCATCAAGATTTTATTGGCTATCTCCGCACACTTTGATTATGAGATCTGGCAGATGGATGTGCAGACTGCATTTCTGAATGGGTTCCTACAAAAGGAAATCTACATGGAACAACCAGAGGGGTTCTCTTCCTTGGAGGAAGAAAGAAAGGTGTACAAATTGTAGAGGTCCATTTATGGACTGAAACAGGCTTCCAGGAGCTGGAACATCAGGTTTGATCAATCAATCAAATCATTTGGTTTTGATCAAAACATGGATGAACCATACGTTTACAAGAAGATCAGTGGGAGGGCAGTATGTTTTCTTGTTTTATACGTTGATGACATATTGCTGATTGGTAACGATGTAGGATTCCTTTCATCAGTCAAATAGTGGTTATCCACAACGTTTTCGATGAAAGACCTTGGTGAAGCTAGCTATATCCTTGGGTTCAAACTCGTGAGAGATCACCAGAGAAGGATGCTAGGCTTGTCACAGGCTACCTATATAGACAAAGTCCTGGCCAGATTTAGTATGGAGAACTCCAAGAGGGGAAGTGTTCCCTTTCGACATAGAGTCAGTCTTTCTAGATCTCAATGTCCTCAGTCTCAGACAGACATTGAAGAGATGAAGAGGATTCCCTATGCTTCAGTAGTAGGGAGTCTTATGTACGCTATGTTGTGTACGAGGCCGGACATTTTCTATGCAGTAGGTATGGTAAGTCGTTATCAATCTAACCCTGGACGCAAGCATTGAGTGCTGTCAAGAATATCCTTAAATACCTGAGAAGGACTAAGGAATATTTCTTGGTTTTTGGATTTGATCAGTTGTCAATATTGGGATACACAGATTAGAATTTCCAAACTAATAAGGATGACAGAAAATCCATGTACGGGATGGTATATCTAATGGGTGGAGGTGCCATTGTGTGGCGGAGTGCGAAACAAAAGTCTATAGTCAATTCTACTACCGAAGCAGAATACCTTGCAGCTGGTGTGATCTAGCAAAAGAAGGTGTTTGGCTGAGGAAATTCCTATCAGATTTGGAGGTAGTCCCTGACCTTGTCAACGGCCCCATTTCCATGTTATGTGACAATAAAGGGGCCATTGAGCAAGCTAAGGAGCCTAGGGCTCATCAGAGGAACAAGCGCGTGCAACGAAAGTATCACCTCATCAAAGAGATTATCCAGCAGGGCGACGTGAGTATCTCCAAAGTGGACACAACTGAAAATGTGTCTGATGCCATGACAAAGGGTTTGTCACCAGGAGTGTTTGAGAAACACATGGAGGGCATGGGTTTAAAATGTATGGGGAATTGACTTTGATGTACACGTGGGAGATTGTTGGGCAAGTGTGTGTCCATCAAACCCGGTTCGGTCCGGTTCAACCCGGTTCACCTTTGTATTGATAATTTATACATTTTAGTTTGATATTGTCACATGTGATATAAACTTTTTGAGCATTATGTGTCCCTAAGTTTTACTTAAAATGGTAGTCATGACTAGGGTTTGGGCTAGGCACCCTTATCATATGGTCATCGCATTGGGTATGCCTAGACATGTGATGTCAGGGTACGAATGCGAGTGCTCACATGTTTGATGTGTGCATTGTCGAAGAATCTACTTTGTCAATTCCCTCATGTATTACTGCCAGATGTAGGAAGGGATAGACATGTGTCACCAACACCCTATTCCTAAGGGAACCCTGTCACTACAAAGTGTGATCGCATTCTTTGGTTCACCAATGAAGGAGACTCAAGCGAGTCAAAGCCGGTGTTCTGGGAATGCGTGAACACTTTGTGAGTGAAGGAGTTATCCAACATGGTCACCATTGCCCGATTAGGGAACACCAAGATAGAGACTGTCTGTACATGGTCGGATCAGAATCTGGATCCAGTACCGTTTTGGAAATGGTTTTGCAAAAACCTATTTTACATAAAATGATAGATTATTTATAATTATTTGAACAAAGTGTTTAATCGAGTTTTGTGGGACCCAATCAGTTGCACAGACTCTCTTATATGGACATGTACTATGGATTGGGGTTTGGCAGTACATGTGTACATGCCCTAGATTCCATAATGATGGTGTTGATTAGTGGGGGGTTGTATATGATAAATAGTTATCATATAGGGAGTTATTTGGAATTTGCTATTTTAATTAGTACATTTTTTAATTAATGGATATGGTGCTAATTATAATTATCCATTAATAATTAAATAAAGGAATTAAGTAATACTTTTCCTATTAGATTCTGCTTCTTCACCTGTGTAGCACTCTGACTTTATACAGAACTGCCAAACTGAGAGAGAGAGAGACAGACTCTCACTGGGATTAATTAATCCATCAGGGTTTTTTAATTAAACCCTAAGCCTATATATAGGGGACCAAAAACATAGAGGGGTACACTGCTCCACATTTTTGGCAGACCCCCTCTCTCCAGCATTTTGGTCTCCCTCTCTCCCTTTGTGATCTCTCTTCTTCTTCTTGCTTCTCTCATTTGTGTTTGAGAGTTAGGGTTTGAGAAATCCTAGATCTGTACTGAAGAATTCGAGAGCATCTAGGATTAGCTTGAAGAACCTTGGTAGCACCATTGGAGGTTCAGATCTGTTTACTTGGAGCGCTCATTAGAGGAAGAACCACTGTCTATTGGAGGAGCAACACTTGAGGCTCACCAGGTTAGCAGTTATTGATTAATTCCTTCAGTTATTAACTATTAATATTTATGGAATGCGAAAGAAACTCGATTCGATTAATTTCCCCTGTGCATTCGAGTAAGGGATGGATCCCTCTTACCATGTGATGGATTAGAGAGGATTTTCTCCATCCCTATTGTGTTATAAAATTGTATGGGACACAACAAGGAAGGAGAAACCCTAACAAGGATGCACCAGGGTTCCCATGGGCGACCATGGGAAACCCTAAAAATCAAATGGGGCACCCATGGGACACCATGGGATAACCCAGGGCGTGCAATACCCTAATTGGTTTATAATTGGATTCTCTAGGGAGCCATGGTTTTGTCCCTGTACCGTAGTTATGCCTACAATACCATCCAAAATTACTAATAGATTGAAGGTTCACAAATGACTAAAATGAGGGAAAGTATTACATTCTAAAAGTAACATACCCCTGTATCTCTCATAGTTGGCCAGAAACAACTTTCACATGATTCCTTGGTTCGAATACTTGCAAAGTTCTTTTTCATTTACAACAAGAGTTTTCTATAGAATCCAAAAACTATAGAGGTCATATTTTTCCAATGACAAATGAACTTTCTATGCAAATATATGGGCCTTCCATGTGGACTTCATGCCAAAAATAAATAGATTGTAGTAGTTACTGGTAAGCCCTCCATTATTAGTCTAATATGAACATTTTCTTCATCTACTTTCTCTCTCTAGAGAACCTTCCATCATCTACAACTTTAGATCCTTGCTCTGGCATATCTTGCCAGAAATTTTTTCTCAAAGTTGTCTTGATCATCAAGTTAGTAAGCCCCATCATCTCTCTCAGGGCAGCTTTGGAGTTCCTGCATCCATTAGCAACCCATAAAAAGTGCAAGCCAGTGGCAAATTTTTTAGTTGTAATGTGAGAGGTATATGGGGGAAGAGAGAACACAAAAACAAATAAATCTAAACATAGGACAATTCATTAAATTATAAAAGAAATATAAAGATAAAACAATTAGTTAAATTATGGATTCAATCAACTCATTAGTTATTGAGGTCAAAGAAGCATGATGGATCTGTGTAGGAGAACAAAGAATAATGAATTTTCACATGGTCAAGAATTGGAGGAGAGATGGCAACTGGATTGACTGGGCGTTCAGTCACATATGTCTTGATAGGTGTCAATGTTCTTGTGTTCCACAGCTAACATGTTAATGGAACCGAGCAAGTAAATACATGAGATGAGGAAACACGAGTGGAAAATTAAAGAAGAAAGTCATAGAAGTAGTATAGCTGGTAAGAAACAACTACCTTCTCAGATTTATAAAGAGAAACAGTGAGGAAATGCAAAACCATCAACAGATTTTGACAGTGATGTTATTGTCTTCTAATGACCAGCTTCCTTGTTTGATTCGTTCAGTAGTTTCCCTGTTTGCATTCAATTGATAGCATAAAAATGAGAGATTTCAAACTAATCACAGAAAGCAAATTGGTGACAGGATTATGTTCTCATGTCAAAAAATAAAAGTCATATTAATGGGATTGAGATCATACCTTTGAATTCATTTAACAAAGTAAGAAATAGAAATTTGGCAATAAGTTGAAGCCTAGTTAGAAATCTTAATAATTTATAGTACATGAATATCACAAGATTATTGAGAAACATAACCATAACAAAGATTATGTGGTAACAGAGTGTCAAGATGTGCGTTCCTAATTGCCACAGACAAATTCTTCTGCAATGTCAACTTCAACTTTTTTTCACAACTTTAAGACAAAACGCGTTTTCTTCCCTTCACTTCCTTCATCCAACCCTAGAGATCTACCAACAAAGAAGACAGAGTAATGCTGACCTATATTACTATAGTTCTTTTTGTTGGACAAGTGTGTGTCCATCAAACCCGGTTCGGTCCAGTTCAACCCGGTTCACCTTTTTATTGAAATTTTATACATTTTAGTTTAATATTGTCACATGCGATATAAACTTTTTGAGCATTATGTGTCAGTAAGTTTTACTTAAAATGGTAGTCACGACTAAGGTTTGGGCTGGAAGCCCAAGTGCAGTGGGCCAATTCGGCTCCCAAAATCTGTTTCTGGCCAAAGCCCCCTGCTCAATTGATTTCTCTCCATTGTGGTGGGTCCTTGAACGGAGATAGAGCTGCTTATGGGGGTCTCATTCGTGATTCCTTAGGAGATCCGATTCTGGCCTATGTTGGTAAAGGGTTGGAAGCTTCAATTCTTAGCATGGAATTGATAGCTATCCACAGAGGAGTGGTTTTGTGCTTAGAGAGGAACCTCTATTATATTTCTATCAAATCTGACTCGAAGTTGGCCGTGGAGATTGTTACAGATGTGATTGGCTGCCCCTGGAATGTTTATGCTTTGAAGTACCAGATCATCTCTAGGTTGGACCAGTTGGCTCGCTATGAAGTGAGGCATGTTTGGAGAGAACTGAACCAACCGACGGACTTTATTGCTTCCATAAATAGTGGGGATGGGGAAACTATTATGTATCCTCAAGAGTTTCATGAGGACCTGATGCGGCTAATTCATGATGATTCTGTTGGTAAGGCCCAGTTTAGGCCTCCATAATTGGGTTTGGGTGGTTCTCCTTGAATATCCGAGGGGTTTGTCCTCGAGGGTGTGGGGCCTCTTTCTCCTCCTTAGGTCTGTCTAAGGGGTGTCAATAGGTTCCCTTCTCTTGTATCTTTCTTTTCTTCTTCTATACATTCACAAATTACTTATCGAAAAAAAAAAAAAAAAGGTTTGGACTGGGCACCCTTATCATATGGTCGTCGCATTGGGTATGCCTAGACATGTGATGTCAGGGTACGAATGCGAGTGCTCACATGTTTGATGTGTGCATTGGCGAAGAATCTACTTTGTCGATTCCCTCATGTATAACTGCCAGATGTAGGAAGGGATAGACAGGGAACCCTGTCACCGCAAAGTGTGATCGCATTCTTTGGTTCATCAATGACTAAGACTCAAGCGAGTCAAAGCTGGTGTTCTGGGAATGCGTGAACACTTTGCGAGTGAAGGAGTTATCCAACTTGGTCACCACTGCCCGATTGGGGAACACCAAGATTGAGACTGTCTGTGTATGGTCGGATCAGAATCTAGATCCAGTGCCGTTTTGGAAATGGTTTTGTAAAAATCTATTTTACATAAAATGATAGATTATTTATGATTATTTTGAACAAAGTGTTTTTGTCAAGTTTTGCGGGACCCGATCAGATGCACAGACGCTCTTATATGGACATGTACTATGGATTGGAGTTTGGCAGTACATGTGTACATGCCCTAGATTCCATAATGATGGTGTTGATTAGTGGGGGGGTTGTATATGCTAATTGTTATCATATAGAGAGTTATTTGGAATTTGCTATTTTAAGTGGTTCTTTATTTAATTAATGGATATGGTGCTAATTATAATTATCCATAAATATTAAATAAAGTAATTAATTAATACTTTCCCTATTAGATTCTGCTTCTTCACCTTTGTAGCACTCTGATTTTAAACAGAACTGCCAAACTGAGAGAGAGAGAGAGACATACTCTCACTAGGATTAGTGTAATCCACCAGGGTTTTAATTAAACCCTGCCTCTATAAAAGGGGACCAAAACGCAGAGGGGGCACACAGTGCTCTGTGTTTCAGCCTGGCCCCCTCTCTCCTGTGTTTTGGTCTCTCTCTCTCCCTCTTGTGATCTCTCTCCTTCTTCTAGTTTCTCTCACCTGTGTTTGAGAGTTAGGGTTTGTGAAACCCTAGATCTGTGCTGAAGAGTTTGAGAGTATCTGGGATTGGCTTGAAGAACCTTGGTAGCACCATTGGAGGTTCAGATCTGTTTACTTGGAACACTGGAGGAAGAACCATTGTCTATTGGAGGAGCAACACTTGAGGCTCGCCAGGTTAGCAATTCTTGAATAATTCCTTCAGTTATTAATTATTAATATTTATGGGATGCGAAAGAAACTCGAATCGATTTATTTCCGTTGCGCATTCGAGTATGAGATGGATCCCTCTTTCCATGTGATGGATTAGAGATGCTTTTCTCCGTCCCTATTGCATTCTATAATTGCATGGGACACAACAGGGAAGGAGAAACCCTAACAAAGATGCACTAGGGTTCCCATGGGCAACCATGGGAAACCTTAAAATTAAAATGGGGCACCCATGGGACACCATGGGCTGACCCAGGGCGTGCAATACCCTAATTGATTTATAATTGATTTCCCAAGGGAACCATGGTTTGATCCCTGAACCGTAGTTTTGCCTATACTTTTAACAAACCCTTACTCAAATGCTAACAAAAAAATGATGGACCGATCAGTTGATCACTCAACCTCAACCATAAAATACCATAGCAATAAGAACTCCAGGCTGTTAAAAAGCCATAACAAGAACTCCACAAGATCTAATTACTAATCTATTCCTAACTGTGTTTTACTGGCTTCCATAATTGCCTGAAAAAATTCATGTGGGGCAGACATGTATACAAGTCATGTTAGAGGATATTATTTATATGTTTAAAAATGTGAATTAAACGCAATCATTATAAGGAGAAATCTGGCCCTTGAAATTTTTGCATATCAGATATTTCTTCTGAGCTCTACATGTCACACCCCAAACCACCCCCTGGGAGGATTAGGTAGGTGACCCGAATTGCATATTGGCAATCCGCCAAATCCCACGGATCTAGAAGCAGTGCTTACATTCATGGTACCACATTCATCCACTTGACCAAGGGCAAGATCAGAGTGCTGTAGAAATTCTACAATTACAATAATAAAAGGAAGCATAGTGATACGGGGGAATGATGATAATATATACATAGATGAGTTTGATACATTTCCCAACTACCCACAAACTCAGAACTAAAGTTGACAAGAACAGAACCAAAGCTACTACATACATAAATATATACAAGGTGAGCTAACTCAACCCCAAAAAGAAAAGAAGGAAAACTACAACAGAACCATAGTCAGTACGGGGATAAACTCCTAGCAAATCAAAAAGGAGTCCCCAAGACAAAAAGCATCAAAAGCACTCGTCAAAGGTCTTCATCAATGACCACCGAGAATGCATGCATCATCGGCACGACCTTCGTCGAGGTCCATACCAAGATCATCATAATAATTAGGGCTCGCCTCCTCGTAATGAGCCTCCATGCCACAACGGCATCGATCTACAAAATCATCTAAGAAAAACATATATAACAGAGTGTGAGCCCCACTGAGCTCATGAGCAAAAATATCATCATGCATGCACGTGCAATCACATTCCACATGATCCTACATGATATGCAAGTCCGGATTATTTATTAGCCACCTAACAATACAACTAAGTCAGGTCTGTGCTACTATAATCCCCAATACATGTATCCCTAGTGCAGGCTTGGTTACCTCTTCCTGCGATACACCCATTGAGTTGTCGGAGAGGACCAGTCAGCTCCCGCATTCGTTCACCAAGGTCAGCCCGACCAGCCCTCTGTGATTAACCCGTGGGACAATCCATTTCTTTTCTGGCTTGTAGCCCATATTCACCATTCCGGTGTTCTTTTCATTTTTTTTCTCTTTTTTTTTTTTCATATACATATGGTCGCCCCCATAGGCATCCAACACCGAAACCCCTGTTGGCAAGGGTGCGTAGCATGGGTGATGAAACTCTAGCCCCATGTATATATGGCATCATATGAGTCAGATGGTGTCAACCGCATCCCATACTACGGGCTACCATAGGCCTCATTTCCAAGCCGACTACGGCATCTAGTCTAACAATCACAATCATCAAGCATAATTCACAGTGTTGATCAACAGACAATCATTGTTCAGTAATTGAGTAAATGAACAGAATTAAATATCACAACATTTAAGATTTTATAATTATTAGCTGGCATATAGTTACACAAGCATATATGATAATACTTCACTCACCTGAGTTGGGTTCTAAGACCGTGGTTGCAAACTCAGTTCCAAAAGCAGTCTGGTTGTTGTCCTCGAGCGCGGGATCAAATCCTAAATATAAATTAGAAGGTGTCATGTTAGGTTTCCAGTCTATCTTTGGTATTCCTAGGGTTAACCTAGGCTTACTGGGTTGACCCGGTGTTTAGTTGGTTCTCACTTGGAAGCACTGGGCCTTGCACTGGGCCTTGGGTCTATGTCCCGGTGCATCATCCAATGTCAGTGGCATAAGGGTAAAATGGTCATTGACAGTGACCGTACCTGACCCTAGGTCAGATTAGGTTTACAGTGCTATCCACAGCTTGTCTGTGCTGTAGGACCAAGCACAGGCAGGGTTTCCTTCACCTGCAGGCCCACTTAGGTTCCAAAGCATTCCCTTAATAAGGACAGATGTGGGGAAGGGCATTTATGTCATTTCCTACCTTCCCACACTGCCCCACGACCAATGGTTGAGGTTCCCAAAGCCAGGTCAGCATTTTTGTCCATTTTCCTTCACTGGGCGATGGCTCTGGGCGTTGGGTACATCGCCCAGAGTCTACAAATTGACAATGGGCTGAGATTCCAAGGTGGGGCTTCTTAGGTAGTGTGCTCAACATCACCCCATGCATGTTAGGGTGCTGTGTAACCCTAGGGATGACCTACCTTTTGGTCTAAATGGATCTTCCATCAGGGCCACCATTTGGCTGCCAGAGGCTGCCCATACAACCCAGTGAATAGTGTCATAGGGTTTTCTCCAAACTTGGAATTAGATTTCAGCCACATGCAAGGCTAGATCTACACATGCAACACAGTTCTGGGGCTGCTACCACCTAGGGCTAGGCCCATTCAGCCATTGTTTGCATCCAGGGTTCCAAACAGCCCAGTAATAGTGCATCTGGGCAATGCAGCCATGCACAGCCAAGTCTTGGCCTCAAGAACAGCATAACAGCCTACTAAAATCCAATAAAAATTACAGATCTTCCATGCTCTAAGCTTGCATGGCAGATCTGGAGCTGTTCAGGGCAAACCCTAGCTGTTCTAGGCTGCCCAGGGAGCAGAGAATCCACAAACATAAACACAAAAGAGGAACAGCAGCAGATCAGAGCAAGGTTTCTACACCTGCACAGGGCTGAGAGAGCTCGGTTCCAGACTTGGATGGGGGTGGCAGCTCCTCCCTCTTCCTTCTTCTTCTTCTTTCTTCCTCTCCTTCCTCTTATTTCTCTCTTTTCTCTCCTTTCTCTCTTCTTTCTCCCCTCACGGTTTCAGATTTGCTAAGGGCTCTAAATGAACCCAAGGCCTTCCTATTTATAGGCCCAGCCCTCACTGAGGCTTGTTTGGCTCTTAAGGCCCCTTTTGAAAATGGGTTTTTAAACTGATTCTGAGTGATTCTGGGCACGCTGGTGGGGTCCACAGTGAACTAAGGGTATGAGGTGGTCCCTCAAACTCCCCTCTATCTATGGAGAGTGCCCATGTTCATGTTGGGTGGTCCCCACAATTAAAATCCAATAAAATATGCTGTTTCACTCACTGGGCGATGTCTCTGGGCCTTGTCTGCATCGCCCAGAGCCATCGCTCAGAGATTTCCAGCAAGCTGAATCTCAGTGGGATTTGCACTGGGATTTGACCCCTTGGTCAGGGTATTGTCCCCACATGTCCTTTAAAGGTTTTCACACACTTTTTCAGAGGTGGGTCCCACTGTTATGGGGAGGAGAGAGATTACTTGGTGTCCAGGCCATACATCATGCGATGAGCTATGCAAGTGCAAGGGTCTGTTGTCCATCTTCTGACAGGTATATAGGGGGAACCTGTGCAAAGTCTTCTCATTGATCCCATTGACTGGAGTGATACTCCACAGTGTTCCTGGTTGCCTGGTCAGGGGTTCCTGCTCTTCAATCAAAAATCCAACCAGTCAGGTGCAGGGTTTGACACTACAAAACGATGAACAATAGGAGATCTGCAGTGTTTGTAATTCTCAGTAATAAGGAAAACTCTTTAAAGGGGTCACCCTCATTAAAGACTGAATTGTGACATTCAAAAAATTGGTTAATTTAATGTTGTTTAGGCCCACTAAGAAATATTGTAAAGATTGGTAATTTGTCATGAACATAGGGAAAGATCAAATCTAAAGTTTTACTATATCCAAATAATAACATCATACCCGTATTCAAGGCTATGAGTAAATGCATGAGACTGACCTCTTCCCTGATAATACCTCCCATAGACCAAACATGCATACACATTCAATTTGACAGAGAAACAGAGCAAAACTTCTCAAATTCAAAATCCAAAACTAGTAAAAAAGATTCAAAAAAAAAATTATACAAAATTAAATTTACAAACCATTACAATTTAATGAGATATATTTATCTGCCAATAGGTTTGATTAAGAAGCAGGGAAATCTTTCATATTTGGCATTAATCTCTACCAAAGGAAAACTTAACCAAATCACCAATATCAAAAGAAGAAACTCCCCAATTCACAAGATTACTATCAAATTTGCTATCATGCTGGTTAGCAAAGATGCTCACACAGTTATAATGTGCTCTTAGGGGTTTTCTCTTCACATTACACAGAGACACACACACACAAACTTTACAGAGGCTTCTTTCCTTATTGTTTAAAGAAGAAAAATTTACCAGAAGCCTTCAAACGAAATCTGAATTAATACCTGGCATCGACATTGGAGCAAGGCTCCATCATCTCAAGCTTGGCAGCAATACGGGTCACCTATGTCACACCCCAAACCACCCCCTGGTAGGATTAGGTAAGTGACCCGAATTACATAACGGCAATCCATCAAATCCCACAGATCTAGAAGCAATTAATACATTCATAAACACACCTCTATAGGTTTACCAAAAAAAAAAAAAAAAAACACCTCCATAGCATTACCACATGTAAACTCAGAGTGCTGCAGAAACTACAATTACATTAAAGGTAAAAGAAGTGTAGTAGTACAGGAAATGATTGTTATATACATAAGTAAGCTGAATCATTCCCTCTCTCACATCCACACACAGAACAGTAAAAGATACTAAATACATCAACTGAAATAAAAAGAAAAATATATTTGTAGGGTAAGACAACTCGAGCCCTAAAAAGAAAGAGAATGACTACAAGCAAAAATGGGGATAAACTCCTGACAAAGTCAAAAAGGAGTCCCCAAGACAAAAAATGACAGCATCCGCATCCCCGTCAACACCATTCACGGGTCAGTCCTCAGTAGTCACCGAGAACACTCGGACCATCGGCACAACCTTCGTCGGGGTCCATACCAATATGGTCATAACCACCAAGCATGTCCTCCGCATAATGAGCCTCCCCACCACAGTGACATCCACCTATACAATCATCTAATAGAAAAACATATATAACAGAGTGTGAGCCCCACTGAGCCCATGAACAAAACATATCATCATGCATGCATATGCAACCACAATCATATAGATCCTACATAAATATGCAGTCCAATTATTATTAGCCACCTAACATCACAACTAGGGCAGGTTAGTTCTACTATAATCCCTAATATATGTATCCCTGGTGCAGGCTTTTAACCCCTTCCTGCCATACACCCATTGAGTTGTCAGAGAGGACCAGTCAGCTTTGGCATTCGTTTACCAAGGTCAGCCCGACCAGCCCTCTGTGATTAACCTGTGAGGTAACTGACCCTTTTTCTCTTTTCTTTTCTGGCTTAATGCCTGGCATATAGCTCATAATCACATTTCTTTTCTTTTCTGGCTTTAATCCCAACATATAGCTCATATATACGGTCGCTCTCACAGGCACTCAACACCTTAACCCCTGTTGGTAAGGGTGCGTAGCACGGGTGATGAAACTCTAACCCCATGTCTATATGGCATCGTATGAGTCGGGTGGTGTCAGCCGTATCCCATACTACGGGCTACCACATGCCTCATTTCCAAACCGGCTAGGCGGCATCTAGTCTAGCATTCACAATTAGCATGGAATATTCAAACAGAGTTGCTCAACAGTCACACAGTATTGTTGTATTTATAAGACTTGAATTACACATGAATCATAGTATTAATGTTTATGAAAATTAGACTTAGCATGTTATTCACGTTACACGTACACACACGATGACATTCCACTCACCTTGGCCTGGTTCTATGAGATCAGTTGTTGTTTCAGTTCCGGCTGCAATCTGGTAGTGCACCTCGAGCGCAGGACCAAATCCTAAAGTATTAGATCAGACATGTGTTATTTAATATTCAAATTGTTTCTGGGTATCCTAGTGTTGATCTAGACTCACTGGTCTGACTCGGTGCTCAGTCTGAGATCACTTGGAATTCTCTAGGCCTTGCATTGGGCTTTAGGTCTATGTCCCGGTGCATCATCCGGAGAATGTGGTTTAGGGTCAGTATGGTATTTTACCACTGTAGTACATGGATCTAGGTCCCAACAGTCTTACAACACAATCCCCAGGTCAGCAATGCTGCAGGACCTACACAGATAGGGTTTCCAAGCCCTATGGGGCCCACTTGGGTACCCCAAGGTACAAATAAATGTGGATAGATGTGAGGAGGGGTATTTTGGTCATTTACCACCTCCTTACACTGTTCATAGTCCATTGGTGGAAACCCCATGGTCAGATCTACATATCAGCCTTGTTTAATTCTCTGGGCTTTGTACTGGGTGATGTGTGCATCACCCAGTGCATCGTCCAGAGCCTATTTAGAACGTGAACAGGCTCAATTTCTTGGGTTTTGCACCATAGGCAGTGCCATGTTCGACCCCTTATGCATGTTAGGTCATTGTGGACCCCATGTGGAGTAGTTTACAATGGTCCACATGGATCATGACCTGGGCCCACCACTTGGCAACCAAGAGCTGCCTATACAGTCGAGTAAATAGTAACCCAGCTGTGTTCCAGCATATGGGCATGGATTGGGCTGCATGCAAGGGTGATCCTACGTGAAGTAGGGTGGTTTGAGGCTGCTGCAACACAGGGCTAGGCTGAAAACAGCCTATGTGCATAGATACAAGCCCAGACTACCTATTCTTGGTGCAACAGTGCAGTGTAGTTTGTCACAGAGATGGATTTTGGTCTCAAGAACAAAACAACATTAAAAATACATGAATATACCTCAAATCTTCCATGCAACATGTTTGCATGTTGGATCTGAGGTGGTACATGGCAGTCCCCAGGTGTTCTGAGCTGTCCATGACCAGATATGCTTCCAAAACACTAAGATCCATGGAGAAGAATAGTAAACCCCAGCATAGCAGTGTGAAGAGCATGGTCTTTATACCTGTAGCAGGTCTGGTAGGCTGCTGGAGCAGAGCTTGGAGGCAAGGTCAGCTCTTCTTCTTCTTCTCTTTCCTTCCTCCTTCTTCTCCTTCTCCTTTCTCTCTTTTCTCTCTTCTCTTCTCTCCCACTAATTGAACAGTGTTTAGAACTTTTAAAATGAGGCTGGGGTCCCTTATTTATAGACCAGCCCCTACTAAGGCCTGTTTGGCAGCTTAGGTCCATTCCAAGAATGCATTTTTAGACTGATTCTCAGTCATTCAAGGCACTCTGGTGGGGTCCACAGGGGTCCAGGGGTATGTGGTGGTTCCCAAGACTCCCATTAGCCTATAGAGTGTGCCCATGGCCAGTATGGGTGGTCCCCACACATCTACTAAATAAAATACCCATTTTTACCACTCTGGGCGATTCACTGGGTGATGTGTGCATCGCTCAGTGCATCACCCAGAGAATACAACAAAGCTATTTCTCAATGGGGCTTGCACAGGGGTTTGGCCCAAGGCTTAGGCCTTACACTTATACCTCACCCAGGGTAAATTACTCATTTTTTTAGGTGTGGGCCCCACATGTGGGGAGGAGAGAGAATAGTTGGAGTTCAAGCTATACATTATGCTATGTGCAGTGTAGTAGCATGGAACTACAATCCACCTCTTGGCTGGTATGTAGGAGGTTATTCTCATAAGATCTGCTACTGGTGTGATGCTCCACAGAGTGCTTGGGTGATTGGCTAGGGTTTCTTGTTCTTCATTCAAATTCCCAGCCAGTCAGGGGCAGGTTTGACATTTCTCCCCACTTTACAAAAATTTTATCCTCAAAATTTACTTACCTTGTAGCTCAAAGAGTTGGGGATACTTTTCCTGCATTTCCTCTTTGCGTTCTCACGATGCTTCCTCTATGGGGCTGTTTCCCCATCGAACCTTGACGAATGCGACTACGTGGCTATGGAGGTTATGTTCTTTTCTATCCAATGTCGTTGTAGGCGGTTCTTCATAGGTCATGTCCACATCTAACTGATCAGGTTTAGCTGTGAGTACATGTGCTGGGTTGTTGATGTACTTTCTTCGCATCGACACATGGAAAACATCATGGACACCTTGCAAGGAAGGTGGTAATGCCAGCCGGTATGCTACGGGTCCCACTCTGTTGAGGATTTCATAGGGTCCAATGAATCTTGGGCTTAGCTTGCCCTTCTTGTTGAAATATAGCAATCCCTTCGTTGGAGACACTTGGAGGAATACCTTCTCTCCGACTCTAAATTCTATATTTTTTCTCCGGTGATCAGCATAACTCTTCTGCCTTGATTGGGCCGCTTTAATCTTCTCTCTAATGATATCCACCTTCTCGCAGGTTGCTTGTATCATCTCGGGCCTAAGATACTTCTGTTCTCTAACTTTGTCTCGATACAACGGGGTCCGGCACTTCCGACCATAAAGAGCTTCATACGGTGCCATGCCAATGGTGGAGTAGAAGCTATTGTTGTATGCAAATTCCACCAAAGGTATGTGAGCATCCCAACTGTCGTTCATTTTCAAGATACAGGCTCTGAGCGTGTCCTCTAGAGTCTAGATCATCCTTTCGAACTATCCGTCCGTCTGAGGATGGAAAGCCGTACTGAGATTTAGTTGAGATCCCAGTGCCTTCTGTAGACTTCTCCAATACCTGAGGTAAATCGAGGATCCCTATTAGATACAATGCTGACAGGCACGCTATGTAAGCAGACTATGTTCTCAATATATAGTTGGGCGAGCTTCTCCATTGAATAGTTTATTCTAATTGGTATGAAGTGAGCTGCTTTCATCAGTCTATCTACAATCACCCAGATTGCATTCATCCCTTTCCTGGTGTTGGGTAAATTTATCACAAAATCCATAGTAATTCTTTCCCACTTCCATTCAGGTATAGGGAGTGGCTGCAACAATCTATACGATCGGTGTCTCTCTGCCTTTATTTGCTGGCAGGTGAGGCATTCAGACACGTATATGGCTATGGTTTCTTTCATCCCGATCCACTAGTAGTACTTCTTTAGATCCTTGTACATCTTCGTGCTTCTAGGGTGGATTGAAAAGGGTGAGTTGTGCGCCTCTTTACCTATTTTGACATATGTTAATTTTCATTCTGAGCCAGACCGGGTGGATCGTTTGGGGTTATTTGGGGGCATTTTTGTACTTTTTTGAGTATTGTATGTTCTAAAAAGTGTTCTTAGCTCTTATTAGACATGTGGATGCAATGTTGAGGGTCGTGACCTTCAGATCGATACGTATTTCGACATATATACATTTTCAGTTTAAACCCGACTGGGTGGGTCGTTTGGGGTTATTTGGGGGCATTTCTGTACTTTTTTGGGTTTGGGATTTTCTAAAAAGTCTCCTCATCTCTTATTAGACGTGTGGATGGGATGTTGAGGGTTGTGACCTTCGAATCGATACGTATTTTGACATATGTTCATTTTTGGTCCGAACTAAACCGATTGAGTCGTTTGGGGTTATTTGGGGGCATTTGTATACTATTTTGGGTTTGGGATTTTCTAAAATGTGTCTTTATCTCTTATTAGACATGTGGATGTGATGTTGAGGGTCGTGAACTTCGAATCGATACCTATTTCGGAATATTTTCATTTTCGGTATAAACCAGACCAGGTGGGCTGTTCGGGATTATTTGGGGGCATTTCTGTACTTTTTTGGGTTTGGGATTCTCTTAGAAGTGTCCTTATCTCTTATTACATGTGTCGATGCGATGTTGAGGTTCGTGACATTCGAATCGATACGTATTTCGACATATATTCATTTTCGGCCTGAACCATACCGGGTGGGTCGTTTGGGGTTATTTGGGGGCATTTCTGCACTTTTGGGCGTTTGGGATTTTCTAAAAAGTGTCTTTATCTCTTATTAGATGTGTGGATGCGATGTTGAGGGATGTGACCTTCGAATCGATACCTATTTCAACATATGTTCATTTTCAATTTAAACCAAACTGGGTGAGTCGTTTGGGGTTATTTGGGGGCATTTCCATACTTTTTGTGTTTGGGATTTTCTAAAAAGTGTCCTTATCTATTACTAGACGTGTGGATGCGATGTTAAGGGTCGTGACCTTCGAATCGATACGTATTTTGACATATGTTCATTTTTTGTCCGAACCAGATTGAGTGGGTCGTTTGGGCTTATTTTGGGGCATTTCTGTACTATTTTGGGTTTGGTATTTTCTAAAAAGTGTATTTATCTCTTATTAGACGTGTGGAAGTGATGTTGAGGGTTGTGTCCTTCGAATCGATACCTATTTCGACATAGGTTCATTATCGGTTTAAACCAGACCGGGTGGGTCGTTTGGGGTTATTTGGGGGCATTTCTGTACTTTTTTGGGTTTAGGATCTTCTAAAAAGTGTCATTATCTCCTATTAGACGTGTGGAAGCAATGTTGAGGGTCGTGACCTGCGAATCGTCACCTATTTTGACATATGTTCATTTTCATTTCGAACCAGACCGGATGGGTCTTTTGGTGTTATTTGTGGGCATTTCTGTATTTTTTTGGGTATGGGATTTTCCAAAAAGTGTCCTTAGCTCTTATTAGACGTGTGGATGCAATGTTGAGGGTCGTGACCTTCTAATCGATACCTATTTATGCATATGTTCATTTTTTGTTTAAAGCAGACTGGGTGGGTTGTTTGGGCATATTTTGGGGCATTTCTGTACTTTTTTGGGCTTGGGATTTTCTAACAAGTGCCATTATCTCCTATTGGATGTGTGGAGGCGATGTTGAGGGTCGTGACCTTCGAATCGATACGTATTTTGACATATGTTCATTTTTGGTCTGAACTAGACCGAGTGGGTCGTTTAGGCTTATTTGGGGGCATTTCTGTACTATTTTGGGTTTAGGATGTTTGAAAGAGTGGCTTTATCTCTTATTAGACGTTTGGATGCGATGTTGAGGGTCGTAACCTTCGAATCGATACGTATTTTGACATATATTCATTTTCGGTAGGAACCATACCGGATGGGTCATTTGGGGTTATTTGGGGGCATTTCTGTTCTTTTTGGCGTTTGGGATTTTCTAAAATGTGTCCTTATCTCTTATTAGATGTGTAGATGCGATGTTGAGGGATGTGACCTTCTAATCAATACCTATTTCAACATATGTTCATTTTTGATTTAAACCAGACCGGTTGGATCGTTTAGGGTTATTTGGGGGCATTTCCGTACTTTTTGGATTTGGGACTTTCTAAAAATTGTCCTTATCTATTATTAGACGTGTGGATGCGATGTTGAGGGTCGTGACCTTCGAATCGATACGTATTTTGACATATGTTCATTTTTTGTCCGAACCAGACTGAGTGGGTCGTTTGGGCTTATTTTGGGGCATTTCTGTACTATTTTGGGTTTGGTATTTTCTAAAAAGTGTCTTTATCTCTTATTAGACGTGTGGAAGTGATGTTGAGGGTTGTGACCTTCGAATCGATACCTATTTCGGCATAGGTTCATTATCGGTTTAAACCAGACCGGGTGGGTCGTTTGGGCTTATTTGGGGGCATTTCTATACTTTTTTGGGTTTGGGCTCTTCTAAAAAGTGTCCTTATCTCCTATTAGACATGTGGATGCGATGTTGAGGGTCGTGACCTTCGAATCGATACCTATTTTGGCATATGTTCATTTTTGGCTTTAACCAGACTAAGTGGGTCGTTTGGGGTTATTTGTGGGCATTTCTGTACTTTTTTGTGTTTGGGAATTTCTAAAAAGTATCCTTATCTCTTATTAGACGTGTGGATGCGAAGTTGAGGGTCGTGACCTTCGAATCGTTACCTATTTTGACATATGTTCATTTTCATTTTGAACCAGATTGGCTGGGTCGTTTGGGGTTATTTGGGTGCATTTCTGTACTTTTTTGGGTATGGGATTTTCTAAAAAGTGTCGTTAGCTCTTATTAGACTTGTGGATGCAATGTTGAGGGTCGTGACCTTCTAATCGATAGCTATTTTGGCATATGTTCGTTTTTTGTTTAAACCTGAGTGGGTGGGTCGTTTGGGCTTATTTGGGGACATTTCCGTACTTTTTTGGGTTTTGGGATTTTCTAGCATGTGTCCTTATCTCTTATTAGACGAGTGGATGCGACATTGAGGGTTGTGATCTTCAAATCGATACATATTTCGACATATGCCAAAATAGGTGGGTCATTTGGGGTTATTTGGGGGCAGTTCTGTACTTTTTTGGATATGGGATTTTCTAAAGAGTGTCCTTAGCACTGATTAGACGTGTGGATGCAATGTTGAGGGTCGTGATCTTCTAATCGATACCTATTTTGGCATATGTTCATTTTCGATTTAAACCCGACTGGGTGGGTCGTTTGGGCTTATTTGGGGGCAATTTTAAACTTAATTTGGTTGGGGATTTTCTAAACAGTGCCCTTATCTCCTATTAGACGTGTGGATGCGATGTTGAGGGTCGTGACCTTTGAATCGATACGTATTTCAACATATGTTCATTTTCGATCGAAACCAGACCGAGTGGGTCGTTTAGGCTTATTTAGGGGGCATTTCTGTACTATTTTGGGTTTGGGATTTTCTAAAAAGTGTCTTTGTCTCTTATTAGACGTTTGGATGCGATGTTGAGGGTCATGAACTTCGAATCGATACTTATTTTGGTATATTTTCATTTTCGGTATAAACCAGACCGGCTGGGTCGTTTGGGGTTATTTGGGGGCATTTCTGTACTTTTTTGGGTTTGGGATTCTCTTAAAAGTGTCCTTATCTCTTATTACACGTGTGGATGCGATGTTGAGGTTCGTGACTTTCGAATCGGTACGTATTTTGCCATATATTCATTTTCGGTCTGAACCATACCGGGTGGGTAGTTTGGGGTTATTTGGAGGCATTTTTGTACTTTTTTGTGTTTCGGATTTTCTAAAAACTGTCATTATCGCTTATTAGACGTGTGGATGTGATGTTGATGGTTGTGACCTTCGAATCAATACCTATTTTGGCCTATGTTCTTTATTGGTTTAAACCAGACTTGGTTGGTCGTTTGGGGATCTTTAGGGGCATTTCTATACTTTTATGGGTTTGGGATTTTCTAAAAAGTGTCATAATCTCTTATTAGATGTGTGGATGCAATGTTGAGGGTCGTGACCTTGGAATCGATACCTATTTCGGCATATGTTCATTTTCGGTTTAAACCAGACTAGGTTGTTGTTTGAGTTTATTTGTGGGCATTTCTTTAATTTTTTGGGTTTCGGATTTTCCAAAAAGTATCCTTATCTCTTATTAGACGTGTGGATGCGATGTTGAGGGTCATGACCTTTGAATCGTTACCTATTTCGACATATGTTCATTTTCGTTCTGAGCCAGACCGGGTGGATCGTTTGGGGTTATTTGGGGGCATTTCAGTACTTTTTTGAGTATTGTATGTTCTAAAAAGTGTTCTTAGCTCTTATTAGACATGTGGAAGCGATGTTGAGGGTCGTGACCTTCGGATCGATACGTATTTCGACATATATACATTTTTAGTTTAAACTCGACTGGGTGGGTCGTTTGGGGATATTTGGGGGCATTTCTGTACTTTTTTGGGTTTGGGATTTTCTAAAAAGTGTCCTCATCTCTTATTAGACGTGTGGATGGGATGTTGAGGGTTGTGACCTTCGAATCGATACGTATTTTGACATATGTTCATTTTCGGTCCCAACCAAACCGAGTGAGTCGTTTGGGGTTATTTTGGGGCATTTCTATACTATTTTGGGTTTGGGATTTTCTAAAATGTGTCTTTATCTCTTATTAGACATGTGGATGTGATGTTGTGGGTCGTGACCTTCGAATCGATATGTATTTTGACATATGTTGATTTTCGGTCCGAACCAGACTGGGTGGTTCATTTGGGCTTATTTGGGGGCATTTATAAACTATTATGGGTTTGGGATTTTCTAAAAAGTATCTTTATCTCTTATTAGACATGTGGATGTGATATTGATGGTTGTGACCTTTGAATCGATACCGATTTTGGCATTTGTTCATTTTCGGTTTAAACCAGATCGGGTGGGCCATTTGGGCTTATTAGGGGGCATTTCTATATATTTTTGGGTTTGGGATTTCCTAAAAAGTGTCCTTATCTCTTGTTGGACGTGTGGATGCGATGTTGAGGGTCATGACCTTCGAATCAATACCTATTTCGACATAAGTTTCATTTTTGGTTTAAACCAAACTGGGTGGGTCGTTTGGGGTTATTCAGAGGAATTTCTGTACATTTTTGGGTTTGGTATTCTCTAAAAAGTGTCCTTAGCTCTTATTACACCTGTGGATGCAATGTTGGGGGTCGTGACCTTCGAATCAATACGTATTTTGACATATGTTCATTTTCGGTCCGAACCAGAGCAAGTGAGTCGTTTAGGCTTATTTGGGGGCATTTCTGTACTATTTTGGGTTTGGGATTTTCTAAAAATTGTCTTTATCGCTTATTAGACGTTTGGATGCGATGTTGAGGGTTGTGACCTTCGAATCGATACCTATTTTGGAACATTTTCATTTTCGGTATAAACCAGACCGGGTGGGTAGTTTGGGGTTATTTGGGGGCATTTCGGTACTTTTTTGGGTTTGGGTTTCTCTTAAAAGTGACCATATCTCTTATTACACGTGGGGATGCGATGTTGAGGGTAGTGACCTTCGAATCGATACGTATTTAGACATATATTCATTTTCGGTCCGAACCATACCGGGTGGGTCGTTTGGAGTTATTTGGGCGCATTTTTGTACTTTTTTGTGCTTGAGATTTCCTAAAAACAATCCTTATCTCTTATTAAACGTGTGGATGCGATGTTGAGGGTTGTGACCTTCGAATCAATACCTATTTCAACATATGTTCATTTTCGGTCCATACCAGATCGAGTGGGTCGTTTGGGCATATTTGCAGGCACTTCTATAATATTTTGGGTTTGGGATTTTCTAAAAAGTGTCTTTATCTCTTATTAGACGTGTGGAAGTGATGTTGGGGGTCATGACCATCGAATCGATACCTATTTCGGCATATGTTCATTATCGGTTTAAACCAGACCGGGTGGGTCGTTTGGGGTTATTTGGCAGCATTTCTGTACTTTTTTGTGTTTGGGATTTTCTAAAAAGTGTCCTTATCTCTTATTAGACGTGTGGATGCGATGTTGAGGGTTGTGACCTTCGAATCGATACGAATTTTGACATATGTTCATTTTCGGTCCGAACCAGACCGAGTGGGTCGTTTGGGCTTCTTTGGGGGCATTTCTGTACTATTTTTGGTTTGGTATTTTCAAAAAAGTGTCTTTATCTCTTATTACATGTGTGGATACGATGTTAAGGGTCATGACCTTCGAATCGATACGTATTTTGACATATATACATTTTTGGTATGAACCATACCGGGTGGGTTGTTTGGCGTTATTTGGGGGCATTTCTGTACTTTTTGGTGTTTGGGATTTTCTAAAAAGTATCCTTATCACTTATTAGATGTGTGGATGTGATGTTGAGGTATGTGACCTTCGAATCGATACCTATTTCAACATATGTTCATTTTCGGTTTAAACAACACCGGGTGGGTCGTTTGGGGTTATTTGGGGGCATTTGCATACTTTTTTTGGTTTGGGATTTTCTAAAAAGTGTCCTCATCTCTTATTAGACGTGTGGATGCGATGTTGAGGGTCGTGACCTTCAAATCGATACATATTTTGACATATGTTCATTTTCAGTCCATACCAGACTGAGTAGGTCGTTTGGGCTTATTTGGGGTCATTTCTATACTATTTTGGGTTTGGGATTTTCTACAAAGTTTCTTTATCTCTTATTAGACGTGTGGAAGTGTTGTTGAAGGTTGTGACCTTCGAATCGATACCTATTTCGGCAGATGTTTATTATCGGTTTAAACCTGACTGGGTGAGTCGTTTGGGGTTATTTGGGGGCATTTCTGTACTTTTTTGGGTTTGGGATTTTCTAAAAAGTGTCCTTATCTCTGATTAGACGTGCGGATGCGATGTTGAGGGTCGTGACCTTCGAATCGATACCTATTTCGGCATATGTTCATTTTCAGTTTAAACCAGACTGGGTGGGTCGTTTGGGGTTATTTGTGAGCATTTATGTACTTTTTTGGGTTTTGGATTTTCTAAAAAGTATCGTTATCTCTTATTTGTCGTGTGGATGCGATGTTTAGGGTGGGTGGTTTGGGGTTATTTGGGACATTTCATTAGTTTTTTGGGTATGGAATTTTCTATAAAGTGTCCTTAGCTCTTATTAAACGTGTAGATGCAATGTTGAGGGTCGTGACCTTTTAATCGATACCTATTTTGGAATATGTTCATTTTTGGTTTAAACCCGACGGGGTAGGTCTTTTGGGCTTATTTGGGGGCATTTCTGTACTTTTTTGGGTTTGGGATTTTCTAAAAAGTGTCCTGATCTCTGATTAGACGTGTCGATGCGATGTTGAGGGTCGTGTCCTTCGAATCGATACCTATTTTGGCATATGTTCAATTTCGGTTTAAACCAGACTGGGTGGGTCGTTTTGGGTTATTTGTGGGCATTTCTATACTTTTTGGGTTTGGGATTTTAAAAAAATATCCGTATCTCTTATTAGACGTGTGGATGCAATGTTGACGGTCGTGACATTCGAATCGTTACCTATTTTGACATATGTTCATTTTCATTTTGAACCAGACAGGGTGGGTCGTTTGGGGTTGGTTATTTGGGGGCATTTCTGTACTTTTTTGGGTATGGGATTTTCTAAAATGTGTCCTTAGCTCTTATGAGTTGTGTGGATGCAATGTTGAGGGTCGTGACCTTCTAATCAATACCTATTTTGGCATATGTTCATTTTCAGTTAAACCCGACTGGGTGGGTCGTTTGGGCTTATTTTGGGGCATTTTGGTACTTTTTTGGGTTTGGGATTTTCTAAAAGTACCCTTATCACCTATTTGACGTGTGGATACGATGTTTAGGGTCGTGACCTTCGAATCGATACCTATTTCGACATAAGTTTCATTTTTGGTTTAATCCAAACTGGGTGGGTCGTTTGGGGTTATTTGGGGGAATTTCTGTACATTTTTGGGTTTGGTATTCTCTAAAAAGTGTCATTATCTCTTATTACACCTGTGGATACAATGCTGGGGGTCGTGACCTTCGAATCGATACGTATTTCAACATATGTTCATTTTCGGTCCGAACCAAAGCAAGTGGGTCGTTTAGGCTTATTTGGAGGCATTTCTGTACTATTTTGGGTTTGGGATTTTCTAAAAATTGTCTTTATCGCTTATTAAACGTTTGGATGCGATGTTGAGGGTTGTGACCTTCGAATCGATACCTATTTCGGTATATTTTCATTTTCGGTATAAACCAGACCGGGTGGGTCGTTTGGGGGCATTTTTATACTTTTTTGGGTTTGGGATTCTCTTAAAAGTGTCCTTATCTCTTATTACACGTGTGGATACGATGTTGAGGGTCGTGACCTTCGAATTGATACATATTTTCACATATATTCATTTTCGGTATGAACCATACATGGTGGGTCGATTGGGTAATTTGGTGGCATTTTTGTACTTTTTGTGTTTCGGATTTTCTAAAAAGTATCCTTATCTCTTAATAGATGTGTGGATGCGATATTTAGGGATGTGACCTTCGAATCGATACCTATTTTGGCGTATGTTCATTATCGGTTTGAACCAGATTTGGTTGGTCGTTTGGGGATATTTCGGGGCATTTCTTTACTTTTATGGGATTGGGATTTTTCAAAAAGTGTCCAAATCTCTTATTAGACGTGTGAATGCAATGTTGAGGGTCGTGACCTTCGAATCGACACCTATTTCGACATATGTTCATTTTCATTTTAAACCAGACTGGGTTCTTGTTTGGGTTTATTTGTGGGCATTTCTGTACTTTTTTAGGTTTTGGATTTTCCAAAAAGTATCATTATCTCTTATTAGACGTGTGGATGCGATGTTGAGGGTCGTGACCTTTGAATCGTTACCTATTTCGACATATGCTTATTTTCGTTCTGAACCAGACCAGGTGGATCGTTTGGGGGTATTTGGGGGCATTTCTGTATTTTTTTGGGTATTGTATTCTATAAAAACTGTTCTTAGCTCTTATTAGACATGTGGATGCGATGTTGAGGGTCGTGACCTTCTAATCGATACCTATTTTGGCATATGTTCATTTTTTATTTAAACCCGATTGGGTGCGTCGTTTGGGGTTATTTGGGGGCATTTCTGTACTTTTTTGGGTTTGGGATTTTCTAAAAAGTGTCCTTATCTCTTATTAGACGTGTGGATGCGATGTTGAGGGTTGTGACCTTCGAATCGATACATATTTTGACATATGTTCGTTTTTGGTCCATACCAGACCAAGTGGGTCGTTTGGGCTTATTTGGGGGCATTTCTATACTATTTTGGGTTTGGGATTTTCTAAAAAGTGTCTTTATCTGTTATTAGACGTGTGGAAGTGATGTTGAGGGTCCTGACCTTCGAATCGATACCTATTTCGGCATATGTTCATTATCGATTTAAACCAGATCGGGTGGGTCGTTTGGGGTTATTTGGGGGCATTTCTGTACTTTTTTGGGTTTGGGATTCTCTTAAAATTGTCCTTGTCTCTTATTACACGTGTGGATGCGATGTTGAGGGTCGTGATTTTTGAATCGATACGTATTTTGACGTATGTTCATTTTTCGTATGAAGCATACTGGGTGGGTCATTTGAGGTTATTTGGGGGCATTTCTGTACATTTTGGTGTTATAGATTTTGGGGATGTGACCTTCGAATTGATACCTATTTCAACATTTGTTCATTTTCATTTTAAACTAGACCGGGTGGGTCATTTGGGGTTATTTTGGGGCATTTCCGTACTTTTTTGGTTTTGGGATTTTCTAAAAAGTGTCCTTATCTCTTATTAGACGAGTGGATGTGATGTTGAGGGTCGTGACCTTCAAGTCGATACATATTTCGACATATGTTCATTTTCGGTCCATACCACGCCGAGTGGGTCATTTGGGCTTATTTGGGGGAATTTCTATACTATTTTGGGTTTGGGATTTCTAAAAAGTGTCTTTATCTCTTATTAGACGTGTGGAAGTGATGTTGAGGGGCGTGACCTTCGAATCAATACCTATTTTGACATATGTTCATTATCGGTTTAAATCAGATTGGGTGGGTCGTTTGGGGTTATTTGGGGGCATTTCTGTATTTTTTTGGGTTTGGGATTTTCTAAAAAGTGTCCTTATCTCTTATTAGACGTGTGGATGCGATGTTGAGGGTCGTGACCTTTGAAACGTTACCGATTTCGACATATGTTCATTTTTGGTTTAAAGCAGACTGGGTGGGTCGTTTGGGGTTATTTGTGGGCATTTCTGTACTTTTTTGGGTTTGGCATCTTCTAAAAAGTATCCTTATCTCTTATTAGACGTGTGGATGTGATGTTGAGGGTCGTGACCTTCAAATCGATACATATTTCGACATATAATCATTTTCGGTCCATACCAGACCGAGTGGGTCGTTTGGGCGTATTTGCGGGCATTTCTATAATATTTTGGGTTTGGGATTTTCTAAAAAGTGTCTTTATGTCTTATTAGACGTGTGGAGGTGATGTTGAGGGTCGTGACCTTCGAATCGATACCTATTTTGGCATATGTTCATTATCGGTTTAAACCAGACCGGGTGGGTCGTTTGGGGTTATTTGGCGCCATTTCTGTACTTTTTTGGGTTTGGGATTTTCTTAAAAGTGTCCTTATCTCTTATTAGACGTGTGGATGCGATGTTGAGGGTCGTGACCTTCGAATCTATACCTATTTTGGCATATGTTCATTAACGGTTTAAACCAGACTAGGTGGGTCGTTTGGGGTTATTGTGGGCATTTCTGTACTTTTTTGGGTTTGGGATTTTCTAAAAAGTATCCTTATCTCTTATTAGACGTGTGGATGCAAAGTTGAGGGTCGTGACCTTCTAATCGATACCTATTTTGGCATATGTTCAATTTTTTTTAAACCCGACTGGGTGGGTCGTTTGGGCTTATTTGGGGGCATTTCTGTACTTTTTTGGGTTTGAGATTTTCTAAAAAGTACCCTTATCTCCTATTACACGTGTGGATGCAATGTTCAGGGTCGTGACCTACGAATTCATACGTATTTCGATATACGTTCATTTTCGGTCCGAACCAGACCGAGTGGGTCGTTTAGGCTTATTTGGGGGCATTTCTGTACTATTTTGGGTTTGAGATTTTTTTAAAAGTGTCTTTATCTCTTATTAGACGTTTGGATGCGATGTTGAGGGTCGTGACCTTCAAATCGATACCTATTTCGGTATATTTTCATTTTCGGTATGAACCATACTGGGTGGGTCGTTTGGGGTTATTTGGGGACATTTATGTACTTTTTCATGTTTGGGATTTTCTAAAAAGTGTACTTATCTCTTGTTAGATGTGTGGATGCGATGCTTAGGGATGTGACATTCGAATCGATACCTATTTCAACATATGTTCATTTTCATTTTAAACTAGACCGGGTGGGTCGGTTGGGGTTATTTGGGGGCATTTCCGTACTTTTTTGGGTTTGGGATTTTCTAAAAAGTGTCCTTATCTCTTATTAGACGAGTGGATGCGTTGTTGATGGTCGTGACTTTCAAATCAACAATATTTTGACATATGTTCATTATCGGTTTAAACCAGACCGGGTGGGTCGTTTGGGGTTATTTGGGGGCATTTCTGGACTTTTTTGGGTATGGGATTTTCTAAAAAGTGTCGTTGGCTCTTATTAGACGTGTGGATGCAATGTTGAGGGTCGTGATCTTCTAATCGATAACTAATTTGGCATATGTTGATTTTTGGTTTAAACTGATTGGGTGGGTCGTGTGGGCTTATTTGGGGGCAATTTTGTATTTTTTTGGGTTGGGGATTTCCTAAAAAGTGCCATT